>NC_056742.1:422200649-422313149 GCF_019279795.1 Protopterus annectens
AACTTTGAGTCCAAATTGGCCACATCCACTAAAGACAATCATAAGGCCTTCTTCACATATGTCAGCAATCTCAAAGATAACACCCAAATCTGGTTTGAACTGGTGGCCAATAACACCACATACACAAATGCCATAGATATAGCCAACCTGCTGGCAGACAGGTTCAGTGAAAACTTCACCCATCTGTCCACCCAATCAATAAACCAGGACATAACCAGCACCTGACCCCCTTCCCTCATCACCAGGGAGCAGGTCCTTAATGGCCTCTCAAAGGCAAAAAATACAGTCTCCTTGGGACCCGATAACATCCCTGGCTGTATCCTACATGAACTCAGACATGAGTTCTCAGCTCCATTAGACACCCTATTCAACCAAAGCCTGAGCACCGGCTTCATGCCAGCTGAATGGAGGGCAGCCACTGTCAACCCTCTGCACAAAGGTGGAGCATCCACTGATCAAGGCAATTATAGGCCTATCAGCCTAACTAGTCTGATCTGCAAGGCCATGGAATGCATGATCATGGACCTTATAAACAAGGACATTGGCAACCTCCAAATGCTTGACCCCACACAGTTTGATTTTGTCAAAGAGAGATCATGCCTGTTAAACTTGGTTGACTTCTTTTAAACAGTCACCAAAGCCATGGACGAGGGAAAGATGGTGCACACCTTCTACCTTGACGTAGCCAAAGCCTTTGACACTATTCCCCACTCGGGCATAATAGATAATCTCTCCGAGCTAGGCATCAACCCATATGTTACCAGATGGGTAGCTAACTGGCTCACTGATAGAACCCTCTCAGTCAAAGTAAGGGAAGCCACCTCTAGTAGTAGACCCGTGATGAGCAGTGTACCCCTAGGATCAGTCTTCAGGCCTCTAGTTTTGGTATATACTTTTCTGAGGTGCAAGCCAAAACCAGTGGTCTGTGGCTGACCAGGTTTGCAGATGACTGCAAACTGGGTGCTGTCTTAAATTCCCCTAGTGATGTGAACATCCTCCAAGAGGGCCTTACCAAAATTAATGACTGGTGCCAGAAGCATGGCCTCAAACTGAATGCCAAGAAATGCATCATTATCCCCTTTGGGGAAAATGGCATCCCCACTAATTATCACATTAATAACAATGTACTAAGTACGCAATCAGTCATGAGGGACTTGGGCACCCAGGTTAATAACAACCTCAATTTTGACCAGCACATTGCCTCTGTTGTACGGAAGGCTTTCTACATGACCCACCTCATAAATAAGGGTATTTTATCCAGGAATTAGGAGGTCATAACATCTCTGCAGTCCTCCCTTATAAGACCTATTGTCGAGTACAGTGCCCCCTTCAGCATGTACCTTGCCAAGCACATGCTGCAGATGGAGAGACCATGTAGGTTTCTGACCAGGAAAATCCAGGGTCTCAAACACCTATCCTATACAGATGGGCTAAAAGCCTTGTCCCTCTACTCAGTCTCATACAGACTGCTTAGAGGTGACCTGTGTCTGGCATACAAGGCTATCTCAAACCCAGCCTTGAAGGAGTTGCTGCATGTCCGTAAGACAAACTCCACTCAAGCAACCTGCACGCAAGACCTTAACATGGTCTATGACATTAATAGAACTTGTTGGTGGGATAGAGTTGTGTCCCAAAGACTCCCCCATCTGTGGAATAGACTCCCTCTCCATGTCAAGCAGAGTACCTCTCTAGCTCTCTTTAAGAGGAACCTAGATGACTGGATGGGAAACAGAAAATACACCCCTGGGTTCCCACCTATGTCCCTGCTGGACAGAGGAAACAGGTGCTGACTTTGATGGAACATGGATGAAATTCATGACTAGGCTTAAGAGGGCCTCTGGGCCAATAGCCTAGTATCACCCTATGAACCTATGAGCTTATAATATCCCAGAAATGTCATTGACCAGTTATGTCAGTGATTACAAGCTGGCTATTATCCACTCGTTCACCGATACCAGAGGGCTCCAGCAAGAGATGCAATGTGCGCATACATGATGTAGTGGAAATGGGCTCAGGCTAAATGCAATAACCTGCAGTAACGAGGCATAGTCAAGAAAGACTTCTATTTGGCACTGTTAATACCTGCAAGAATATCCTCAGAATCAAAGAAAGTCATTATACCACTGTATTCTTCCCTTATCAGACATATCATCTGATAAATGAGACTGATGCATGGTGTCAAAGCCATGGTCTCAAGCTAAATGCAAAAAAATGCATAGTAATCCCCTTTGGAAAAAACAGAGTACCCGCAAACTACAACATAGGAGGTAATCCCCTGAAATCTGAAGAAGAAATAAGGGATCTAGGGACCCAAGTAGATAGTCAGCTTTCCTTTGATAACCATGTTGCCAAAGTGGTTAGAAAATCCTTCTATGTGACCCATCTGTTCACGAAAGGGTTCGCATCAACATCTAAGGATGTAATGGCGCCCCTCTACTCTTCCCTCATCAGACCCATTATTGAGTACAATGTACCAATTGGAATGTACCTGGCTAGACATCTCCAGTAGCTGGAGAGACCACAGAGGTACCTAACCAAGAGGATTACTGGCCTCAAACAATTGCCCTATGCAGCACGAATGAAAAAGCTAAAACTGTTCTCTGTTGCATACCGCCTTCTCAGAGGTGATCTCTGTCTAACGTACAGAGCCATGTCCAACCCAGAATTGTTGAACATGCTCCATCTTAGCAAAACCAAATCTACTCGGGCTGGACGCTCTAAGGATATAAACCTCAACACAACAATGAATAGAACATGCTGGAGGGATAGATTCCCTTCACAGAGACTTCCCTTACTATGGAACAGGGTCCCGATCTACATAAGACAGAGCCCCTCACTATCACTCTTCAAGAGGAACCTTGATGAGTGGATGGGTAACAGAAAGTTCACACCGGGGATCACACCAACAGCACTACTAGATAGGGGCCAAGGGCACTAGCTGCTAGTACAAGGGTCTAAGGAACTACTAAGGGGGAGGTGAATACTGCACAACGTGGCTGGGCTAATATATGCCTTTGGGCAGATAACCCAGTACCAACCTATGAACCTATAAAGTGCTCTCTGTGTTATTTACATAGCCTAGCCTATCACTCAACTGAAAAGGCCCCAGACATTTCTGCCATGAAAATTAAATGCCTTAATGTCATTATGACTTTTCTCATGCTTCATAGCCAACTGGCTAGATAAGTTATGGTCTGTGTAATCAATGGCCTAATATTGTTAGCTCTGTTTACCACAATGAAGGTGGCTTTACATCTCTGATGTGCATATATGGGCTTGTTTAGCTTGGTGCCCCATTAAGTTAGGAAGGACTAAAGCACAGGAGGCAATTTTACAGCTTTGTGATAATGTGTCTCTGCAGGGCATGAGCTCCCTACTGGTGGATATGGTCACATCTGTAAGACACTGGTGTGTAAAATGAGTGCGATATGCCTGCATTTCCATTCACAGGAAAAATAGATACATGTTTCTTTGTGGCATGTTGAGCCTACCATCCCAGCAGTTCTGTAAAAACTGGTTCACCAAAGCTGCAAAAATCATAGCTTTCTTTTCTTCCTTTATTGGCCTTCCACAAGTCAACCACTACGCCATATCCTAACCGTAGTGACTCATTCATTCACTAACTGAATGGCCATGTTATGTTACCATGTCAGCTGAGGTGAGCCATCATCCATTGACAATTAAAGCAAACATTGCATGTTTTAATAATATAAGATGAATATGTTATTAGTCTCAGAAGTCTATTTGGTGGCTGAAAGGTCACACATGCACCTCCCCCACCTTAGAGTTGGAAGTAGCCATCTGGAAGTTCAAATCATTTTACTGATGGATTGACAAGAGGGCTGTCTGGCTGTAGTAGTTAGGATGAGGTAATTGTTTTCTGCTGGCATTTAGAAATGAAACCTAGACTGTCGAGGTGACAGTAAATAATAAGAATAACATGTAAAGTAAATTAAGAAGGAAAGTATAATTTGTCCCTTTGAAGTAGATAAAATGACAGAATCACTTCTGAAAGCTTGCTCATTTTTCAGTGTCTAGAGGCAAGTAAAGTAAAAGCTACGCAACAGCAGAGATTCCTGCATTCTGAATACTAGGTTGTAGAGGAGCTGTGGATGTAGATGTGAGCTATCTAATATCAATGATTACTGAGGATGGGTACCCTACTGGTGCAACCTGCAACAGGCCTAAAGGTTTGATTAAAGAAAAAAATGTTGCAGTAGTAGTTGGGTGTTGCAGTGTATTTGTGGCTGCCAATATATAGCAACAGGAAGACAAAATATATCTTGGTTGATGATACAAAGATCAGTAGCATCCATTATATACATGCTGGTATGGAAGTATAAGGTAAGACATGTACAAGGTAAGACATGCCCTAACAATTAAAATATGACAGCTTCTTGTAATCCATTGGGAAAATGTCAGAAACATTCTTCATCGATCTAGAAGAGGTATTAACAGCAGCAATGGAAGGGGAAGCTGGTGTGCAGAATTCAGATTAGTATAAAATGAAATCAATTTATTTATTTGTTATTTTATATTTGTTGACTGGGAAAGTCTGACTGGATGCATGTCCATTTTCAGCAGGCTCAGGGAGAAAAGCTCCACAGTTAAATTTTAAGGAAAGTATAAGGTGTATACAGAAGCATTCAAATTTACATAGATAGTACCAAACTTAACACTGACTAGTAACCTAGCAGTCAAGCTTAATGCTAATTTACATAGATAGTACCAAACTTAACATTGACTAGTAACATAGCATTGAAGCTTAAGATTTAACATATTTACATAGACTGAACACATATTTTACAGTTTTAGGTTGAGGCATTACATAATGGTGAACATTGTTAGTAGGGGTTGCATTTTTGCTTTATACAGTTGACGTGAGCAAGTTAGCCGCAGTAGGGAGTACAGCAACAAACAGAGCAAAGATTAGCCATAGTGGGGAGTATAGTAGCAGGAGAAGAGACAGAGATGGGAAATTGGATAATAGGTTAAGTAAGAAAAACAGGAGGAGTAAGTAGTTTAAGTATAGAGTAAATGTAGAGGTGTAAAGAGAAAAGTGTAGTGGATAGATAATGGTGTGTCCTAGCAGTGACATATGGGTCCTGACTAAGGGGTATGAATTAGAGGTGGAACTGGAAGGAAGCTAGAGAAGTTGCATTCTTTTGATGATGAAGCTGAAGTCAGAGGGCAAGAGTAAGGGGAGAGGGTGGGGGGGTCAGCTAAGTGGGGAACATGTTCATATCCATGTGTGCTTTAGGTGTTCTTACAGGAGTCTTTTAAATGTAATCTTTGAGCCTCCTGAAGTAATAGCAGTAGGCATGGTGTTCCAAAATTTGCCTATGCAGTTAGAGAAGAGGGAGTCCCTTGCTGTTTTGTTGGCTTTGGTGACCATGATTAATTTTTTTGTTGCTAGAGCGAATTTGTCTAAGTTTAGCTTGCAGTTCTAGTAGATTAGCCAGAGCTGGAGTTTTATAGCAGTTTTAAGCTGGAGTTAAATCATAAAAGGCAAAGTGTTATAATGCTCATTTGAATCTGCTGTTTCATGACAGTAAAAATCAAGACACATTTTAACACCTCTTAGCATGCAACAGGCAAGACTTGATGCACTATAAAGTTTTTTGTTCCAATGAATTAGGATAGAGGTAGCAAAACAGATAATAGAAAAACTTTCAGTAAGCCCAATACAATTCACTGTCCAGGCCCAATACTGCAACTATACTTCAGAAAAATGTTGGCATTGTGACAGCATTCCGACAGCAGCAAATATCATGTTGTATTTGCAGATTATGTCAGAGGTTTTACCATTGGAAGCATAACATTTTATTATTTATTTCAGTATTTTGTGTGAATGCATGTATTTATTTTGTACATTGATTTTATGTTACCATGGGAAGTGTTTAGTTATTTTTTAATTAATGGATTACTTATTTGATTAATTCTCATTGTAACTGTATTGAGAACTAACTCAAATACAATTTATTTCTGGTCTGGGAAATATAGGAAACAGTTAACAACAAAATTAAAACAAAAACACAAATAGCCATGATCTGCCACCACAGCCCCCCTTCTGTATCCAAATGATCCATTTGTTCTTTTTATGATGGGAGAGTCAAATGCATTCATTTTCTGGGGGGCAAGAATCCTACTATCATTTTTATCCCTGACTGCATCAACAACCTAATTAATCCATATGTTTCCCATGGAGGCAAGAGCCAAGTATTATGGAGAGGTCTGCCTTGCCAGTCATGTGGCTCATCCTTCATTCCCAGTCCAGCCTTTCTATGTGGTGCCTGTGGTGTCTACAATTTTTGCTATCTGGTAGAGTGCATGAATGCCAACATATATGACCAGACATCCTGGCTTTACTGCAACATAGCGTTACCTCAGTCTGTAATGCTGTCTGCCCTACCATAATATACTTAGTGAAATCAGCATGGAAGAGGGTCATACTGCCTCCCTTCTACAGAGATCCCTGCCGAGCTCTTCCAGATTCCCATGTGAATAGCTGAATCAGATCATATGAGGCATAGTCAGGTCATTATCCTACATAATATATAAAATGAAGTCATGGCTACCCGATATGTAGAAAATAAAAAAAAAAAATAAAATAAAATAAACAATTTTAATCCACTAAGTGCTTTCATCCCTTTACAAAGTTGAGACTTCATCAGAGCAGTCCACACAGGATTTTAAAACTTTACATCATCTAATCACAATTACTTCCCCATTAATTGCTTTCAACCCATATAAAGGAAAATTAGCAATATATATATATATTTGCAGTAGAGGGTCAGTTATCCAAACTAATTGGGACCTAGGGTAGTTCAAATAATCAAACTGTTGGAGTAATCAAACATACATTGAACTGGATATAAAACTTCTAAAATCTTGTTTTTTCTGCACGCAGGGAATACACTTTTCAACCATTCAGCAAATTCAATGGACAATAAGAAATATTTTTCACACGAGAGGGCTACAAGCTCAAAAAACACGCACAAGCAAATACATATAACATTTATATATTCAGACTTTATGATTTTTCCTGCTTGAAAACTTAGGACTAAAGAAAAGATACATGGCAGAGCCAGGTATGGAAATAAGGAACATAAGGAAAGCTGGTGGTGGAATGCTGAAGTCCAGGAAATCATCAAAAGAAAAAAGGAGTGCAGGAAGAAGTGGGAGATAGAAATGACCAGGCTAGGAAGGACTACTGGTTGACTAACAAAGAAGTTAAAAAAGAAGTTGCAATAGCAAAGAATAGGGAATTGGAGGCACTCTACCAACATCTGGAAAGTGACTCAGTAAGGGGCACAAAGAAACTATATCAGGTTGCAAGACAAAGACAGAAAGATAAAGAAGATAGTCAGACATCCTTCATAAGGGATGCCAGCAACAAACTTCTCACCAGCCCACAGGACATCAAAGGCAGATGGAAGGAGTATTTCCAGCAGCTTCTGAATGAAGAAAACTCCACAGAAGCTGTACTGTCCCAGACACAGACTACAATGACAGAAGAAGAGAAAGCCACCCTAGAAGAAGAAAGAACAACACTAAGGAAGATGAAGTCAGGGAAAGCAGCAGGCTCAGAAGACATCACAGCAGATATGATAAAAATGCTGGGCAAGATAGGGGAGAAATGGCTCCTGAGGGTACTCATAGAAGTGTGGAGAGAAAGGCATATCCCAGATAACTGGAGAATAAGCATACCCATGCCAGTGTACAAGAACAAAGAGGACATCCGCAACTCTGGGCAGTACAGAGGCATCACACTCCTACCACATCGTATGAAAGTTCTGACGAGGGTGATTGATAAACAGATGCACAGAGTAGTAGAATGTAAGAGATAAGCAGTTCGGATTCAGATCAGGATGTAGCACAATTGACCCAATGTTCGCATTGAGACAGATACTTGAGAAGAAGCAAGAGATGCGAAGACAGTTCAATTGGATTCCTAGACTTAGAGAAAGCATATGACAAGGTCCCAAGAAAGCTGATCAGGAAGTACTGTGGTGGTTTGAAGTCCCAGAGACATTGGCAGAATTAGTGCAGGCTGTGTTCAAGGACCCAGTGACTCAAGTATGAACAGTGTTCAGCCTCACAGAGGGGTTCCCAGTGGGGGTGGGTGTACACCAGGGTTCAGCTCTGAGCCCACTGCTGTTCATACTGGTGATGGATGGACTACATTATTAAACAGGTTGGAAGGGACAGATCAACAAAGCTGCTGTATGCAGATGATGTGGAAGTAGAGGCAGACTCTGAACTTCTGCTAGAACTTCAGCAAAGGATAGGAGAATGGAATGCAAATCTGAAGACACATTGGATGAAACTAAGCACAGCTAAGATGGTGGTAATGGCAGCAAATTGGGGAAATCAGAAGAAGCTGAGAATAGAAATGGAAGGGAAGATAGTGTAACAGGTAAACAGCTTCAAGTATCTGGGATTGGGTTGAGGAGAAGGGTAGTGTGAATGAAGAGGTCAGAGCTAGAAGCAGAGGGGCTGCAGCCAACTAGCATGGAGTATCAGGTGTAGTCTATGACAGAAGAATGTCAAAGAAGCTGAAAAGTAAGGTGTCCAAGACAGTGGTGTGACCAGTACTACTGTATGGTACAGAAACCTGGGCAGTAAAGGCACAACAGTTGAAGAATCTAGAGGTGATGGAAATGAAGTGCTTGAGAAGGGTGATAGGATGCACACTGTGGGACAGACAAAGAAATGAGCATATAAGAGCAGAAGCCAAAGCAGCTCCAGCTGCAGAAAAGATCAAAGAGAACAGATTATGGTGTTTTGGGCACATGTGTAGAAAAGCAGAAGACAATCTGGTGAGAAAGATTTGAGACAGACAGGAAGAAGGTAAGAGGAATCGAGGATGTCCAGCAAAGAGGTTGCTGGATTGTGTGAAAGAAGATCTGCGACAGTCAGGCATGAGTGTTGAAGAAGCCAGGAGTGTGGCACTGAATCGAGAGAGTTGGCGACAGTTAACACGATACCTCGACCCCATGTAGAAAAATGGGAAAAAGGGGGCTGCTGCTGCTGCTAATGATGTATAAAAATGTAAGGAGGCTTTTAAATAAAGCCCTGTCTATGTATTTAATCAAATTTACATTGCCCTGTGCTGTAATACACTAGATATAGACACATAATCATTAATGCCTGGCTCATGGCAAGTGTTTAAATGCAGCTGGAAATCGATATTTTTGCTATAACAGCATGTCAGTATCTACCCCCCCCCCCCCCCCCCCTTATTCCTGACCACTCTGTTGACAACAAAACATATACACCTTTGGAAATTTCAAAAGGTTCACATTTTTTTGTTGCTAATAGAGTTGTCGGGAATGAGAGAGGGGGAGATGCTGGCAACCTATTAGAGGAAAAAGAATAAACTTGGCAGTTGCATTTAAATACTTCTCATGAGCCAGGTATTAATGACACTGTGTTTATGGCTAGTGTTTTAAAGCACAGGGCAATGAACGTTTCATTGCATACCTAGACAGGGCTTTAGTTAGCATCCGCTTTACACATACACATTCTTTATATTTTCTACACTTTTTATACATAGCTTCAGAATTGTTGATTTGATTTTTCATGGTAGTGGATTGAAAATGTTGGATATCATGTATATATATGTATATATAGATATATATATGTATGTATATATATATATATATGGTTCCCTATCAGAAGCCTGAAACACTATAAGCTTGAAAATCAAAATCCTGAAACCAAAAGCCTGAAAATTCAAAATCCCGAAAACCCAAAATCCTGAAACTCAAAATCCTGAAAACACAAAATGGACATACTGACGTCATTGTGGCTTTGCTATTGTTAGCCCTGTGGTGTTAGGTCATGCGTTGGGTTCAGGTAAGTGTGCGGTTGGTTTTATGTTAGGGTTAGGGGCGGTTTAAGTGAGTTAGGGTTAGGGCGCAGGTTAGGCATGTATGCAATAGTGACAAATATTGGGGTTAGGGGCGGTTTAAGTGAATTAGGGTTAGGGCGCGGGTCAGGTGAGGGTGCGATAGTAACGGACCTTAGGGTTAGGGTTAGGGTCAGGGTCAGTCGGTAGATATTAGTGTCTTTATAGTGACATATTAGCATTATTTGTGTTTTCAGGATTTTGGGTTTTCGGGATTTTGAATTTTCAGGCTTTTGGTTTCAGGATTTTGATTTTCAAGCTTATAGTGTTTCAGGCTTCTGATAGGGAACTATATATATATATATATATATGTATATATATATATATATATATATATATATATATATATATATATATATACTGGTTCTGTTCCTTTAAATGGATTGGAAGCAATTAATGGGGAAGTGATTATGACTGAGTGATGTATCGTTTTAAAATCCTGTGCAGACTGCTTTGTTTTTAACTTTTATGAAGTCCCAACTTTGTAAGGGTATGAAAGCGCTTAGTGGGTTAAAGTTTGTTTTGTTTTTAACACATCGGGTAGCCACAACTTCATTTTCTATTATTATAGTTTGTTGTGTGTTAGTTTTACTACATAATATATACTTTGAGGTTTCAGAAACCATGTATGGTGAGCGGTAACAGAGGCTCTTGGAATCTACAACTATTCAGGGTACACCATTGCAGTAGCTGCTGGTCTCTCTTGCTATGAGGCATTGTTCTGAATATGTTGTGGAAGCCAAGAGGAGCTACACTGATGTGGAGTAATGAAGAATGCTATTCTGGAGCTCAGGTCTTGTGGTTGTAAGTGACCTACTGTTGTTGGTGACTTCGTGGATGGGACTGGCAAGGTTTCATAATGCAATGGATAAAAATTTACGAGACATTACAAGCAAATGATAAGATAGGAGTGATGAAAATAAGATGTTCTAATCAGGATTAAGGATCTTAGGGGAAGCAGACTAGTGTTATCATGGCAGGCCAATAGCAAGCTCTGAACCTTAGATGTACTAGTTCTATGTTAACTGAGTTTTCAATAATTTTTATTTTCATTTTTCATTTATATAAATCACAATCATTTCCATTCTTACAGCATGACCATAGGTGAGTGTTATACATTGTAGCCAATATAGTAACATGTAGGTCATAAAACATATCTATTTACACTATATACATAGATGCTTTCTCAGTCAATTCCATTGTTATAAAAACAGCACATACAATAAGGATTTCAAGTCCATAGCTTGGCTGTGTGAACGTGTGTATATTTTTAGGTTCCTTTGTACCTTGTTACTATGTAGTATGTATGATGTTTTATGCTAATATGATGTTAAAGGTTTGTTCCCAAATTTCTCGGGCTTTCATATTTTTGTTTCTTTTATCCATTACTATTTTATGGGATAAAAGATGTTTTATAGTTATTTTTTTTTAATACCTCCCAAGAGATATTTGTAGGGTCTAACCATATGAGAGCAATGTATAGCTTCATTAGTAAGAAAATTATTATAAGTATATTCGCTTGTTTTCCTGATATGTTAGATGGGAGAATATGAAGAAGGGTAAATTCCCATGTTAGTGTTGATGTTTGATCCCGCGGTAGTGGTGCTGCGGTAGTGTTATCGCCTCACAGTAAGACGTTGTCCGATCGATTCTCAGCTAGAGCGTCTTCTGTGTGGAGGCATATGTGAATGGACATGCCTTCGTTGAAGGTTGTGCGTCAGGGCTGGTAACTCAGCACGTAAAAATCCACTGCCAAACATTAGCAGACTGGAGTTGCGCTGTGGCGACCCCTAACCGGGATAAGCCGAAAGACACAACAACAGTGTTGATGTTTGATATCCCATTTTTTGCAGTTGTATCTTGAGGGAATTCCAGAGTTTGTACACACATTTGCAACTCCAAAATATATGCATTAGGTCTGTTACTTGATCCTTCCAGTGTGCACAGTATGGTGATTTGGATGCATTGAATGTGTGGAGTATTGCAGGTGTGAAATATGCATTATTATTTATCATGAGCTGTGTATATGAGTTTTTTAAGGGGTATACTTTTCAGTGTTAGATTGATTGCATGACTTATTTGCTGGTCGTCTATGGATGGTTTTAATTTTCTCCAGTAGTTAGAGAAAAGGAGGTCCTTCTGAAATTTGATTTTGGGTATAATTTTATATGAGTTAGATATTGTTTTCCTTTTTGTAAGAATAGTCTTCCAAATCAGAGTACAGTTTTCCATGTCACTATTGAGTATAATAAAGTTTTGGAGGTAGCTGGAACACAACTCTTTCATACATCACAAGATGGGTTGCAAACTGGCTGAGTGACAGAACCCACAGGGTCAGAGTTGCTGGCGCCATGTCAGACTCAAAGCCTGTCACAAGTGGTGTCCCACAGGGCTCAGTCCTGGGCCCACTCTTGTTTGGCATCTACTTTTCTGAAGTACAAGCAAACACAGGAGGGTTATGGCTGACAAAGTTTGCAGATGACTGCAAACTGGGCGCCATAGTAGAAAACACATCTGACACAGATATCCTTCAGAAGGGTCTCACAGAAACGGATAACTGGTGCCAGAGCCACGGCCTAAAGTTAAATGCCAAAAAATGCATAGTCATACCCTTCGGGAAAAACAAGGTTACCCCTAGCTACCAAATAGGAGGCAATCCACTGAGCACAGAAGAAGTTATCAGGGACCTGGGGACCCAGGTTGATAGTAGTCTGTCATTCGACACCCATGTAGCTAAAGTAGTTAGGAAGACCTTCTACATTGCCCACCTTATCATGAAGGGATTCTCATCTAGATCAAGGGAGGTTATAGTCTCCCTTTACTCATCACTCATCAGACCAATGATTGAGTACAATGCCCCATTTGGAATGTATCTGACCCGACACTTGCAGCAGCTGGAGAGGCCACAAAAGTTCCTCACCAAAAGGATAAAGGGTCTCAAAATCTATCCTATGCTGCCCGACTGAAAGAACTCCAGCTCTATTCAGTCGCACCGCTTGCTCAGAGGTGACCTTTGCCTAACATACAAGGCCATGTCAAACCCAGATTTGATGAATATGCTTCACCTCAAAAATCTAGATCCATCAGAGCCACAAGGGCGGGAGACTTAAACCTCGACACGGCTATTAATAGGATGTGCTGGAGGGATAGATTCATCACCCAAAGACTCCCTATGCTGTGGAACAGAATCCCGGTACATGTGAGGCAGAGCACCTCGCTGGCCTTGTTCAAGAGAAATCTTGACCAATGGATGGGAGATCGCAGATATACCCCAGGGATTACCTCAGTGTCACTGCTCGACAGAGGCACAGCAAAATAATGGGTATAGTTCCCCATACTAAAGGGGTGGCGTAAGCCACAAAACGATGGGCTAGGCTTGTAAATGCCCTCGGGCAGATAGCCTAGTATGAACCTATGAACCTATGAACCTATTTGTCTTAGAATTATTATATATGATTTGGGTAGATTTAGGTTACTTCTCATTTCTTGGGTTGTACAGTTAAGGTATGGATAGATATCTTGGATTATTTGGTCCTTTAATCGAGGAAAAGAGTCAAGGTCTAGCATCTTGTTATTTATTTTTAGATTTGGATTTTTATAGCGAGGTTGTAGTATTACCATAGCTTGCCCAAGGTTTAAGGAATGAAAGAGTTTTTGTGTTATATTTATAGAATGTTTTAAGGAATCTATAATGTTGTAGGTTTGTAAATCTTTTTTGTTTAAAAATGGAAGCACTTTGGGATTGATGCCTAGTGCTTTAATGTACCTATAGAATATTGTCATCCAAGGGGGTGACCAAGTTTTCATTGTCAGGTTATGTTTTGCTATTCTCAATATTCTGTTAGTGTTGATAATAGAATAATAAGTTTTAAAATCTGGCAGGTTCAGACCCCCTTTGCTCTTGGGAAGTGTTAGTTTCTGATATGAGATTCTGTTTTTTGGGGGGTTCCCATATGAATTTTGCTAGGAAGGTATGAATTTGTTTGAAAAATGTATTATGTATAGTTATCTGTGATGTCATGAATATATATGTTAGTCTAGGTAAAATGTTCATTTTGATTATTGATACTTTGGCCATAAATGGTAGCTTAAGGTTATTCCACCTTTTACATTCTTACATTATGCTTTGCCATTTAAAAGTTATGTTATGCTGGTAGAATTCCTTGTTGCTCTGGAAGAAAGTAATTCCCAGATATTTGTTTTCTTCTTTAATTTTTATTGTATCTATTAGTGGTATTAATGAGATAAGTTTGGGCGGCCTTAAGGGGAAGATATTAGTTTTATTGAGGTTAATTTGTAGTTAGACATGATTGAAAATTGTTCAATTGCAGTTATTATTTTGGTTATGTCTGAGTGTGGTGTAGTGAAGTATATGTTCAGATCATCTGCGAAGGTGGTGAGATATACTTTGAAGTTATATGTTGAGGGGGGTTATGGTATGTGTTTTATTTAATATAAAGAAACGGGTTCTAGGTATAGGTTGAATAGAAAGGGTAATAATGGACATCATTGTCTTGTTCCATTTTTTATCATAATATTATTTGACCATGTTTATTTATATATAGGGATGTGTATGGATTGCTATAGAGAATTTGGATGATCTGAATGAAATTGATAGGTATGTCAAAATAAGGTAATGTTTGAAGTAAAAATTCTAGGTTGACCCTGTCAAATGCCTTGTGGGTATCTACTACCATTGCATAGATATTAATATTCCTCTGATTTGCAAAATATATTAATGCATCCAATGGTAGAGTGTTGTTGCTGCTCTGTCTTTGTGGTGTGAACCCAGATTGCTCTGGAGAAATGATTTTCTTTATCAGGTTTTTTAATCTATTTGCGAGCATTGAGGTTAGGATCTTTGTACTATATTTAAAAGGGAGATGGGTCTATAACTATCTGGGTTTTAGGGATCTGCATGTTCTTTTAATATGAAAATAGTTTTGGAGGCATTGAAGTGAATATCATTTATGTTGTTATTTATTATATAGTTCAGCACATAGTATAGTAGTTTAGCAATTGGGGGGGGGTGAAAGTTTTATAAAATTCTGAAGTAAGTCCATCCGGTCCTGGGGCCTTATGTGACTTTAAATGTTTAATTGTTGTGCTTATCTCATTGATGAAAATAGGTTCCATTAGTTTTTTTTTTTTGTTGATCTAAATCTAGTTTAGGGAATTTTAGTTTTTGAAGAAAACGCTCTCTATCTTCCTTAGAGGTTTGTAATGTTTGTTCTCCATATATTTGAGAACATATTTGTTCAAATGCTTTGATAATTTCTTCATTTCTTGTGTAATTTCTGTCCCTGTAATTTATTTCTGATATATCTGAGGTAGATTTGTGTTGAGAGATGATTCTGGCCAAGGCTCTGGATGGTATTTGGGGTTCCTCTGCATAATTATCTAACATTCTTACCTCATAAAATGAGAGATTTCTGGTTTCTAATATATAGAGGTCTCTTTATAGTTTTAGGAGATCAATTTCAGTTTGGCTATTAGGGTTATTTAGTAGTTTTCTTTCCAATTGTTCTATTTCCCTTTCAATGTATACTCCTCTTTTAGTTGTATTTTTTTATAATATGCAGCTTTTTTGATGAATATTCCTCTGATTTGTGATTTGGCTGCAGCCCATTCTATGTCTATTGGGACTTGGGATCTGACGATATTTGCAAGAGTTGTCTTTAATATTTCTTCAACTTCTTTTATTACATCTGTTTTAATTAGCAGGTTAGGATTCAATAACCAGTTATGACCTCTATTAGCTAAGTACAGTTTTTTGTCCCAGTTGATAAACAATGTGACTTTGGAATGATCCGAGAAAAATCTAATGGGTATACCTGTTGTTGGATCCATGTTAATGAGTATGTCTGAGATTAAAAAGAAGTCTATTCTTGACCACATTTTGTGGCACTGTGAGTAGAATGCGAATTTCCCGCATTTATTCTCGTTATTCCCATATTTAAAAGGGTCATATAGTTTAAAGTCTTGTTTAAGTTCATTTAGAGCTATTGTGGCTTGTTTATTATGTGATTTAATCGGGTTAGATTTGTCTTTTTCTGGGTTTTGATATGTGTTCCAGTCACCCCCAATTATTAGGTAGTGATCTTTAAGTTGGTTTAGAATTGGGCAAAGTGACATAAAAAAGTGATGTTGGTTGCTACAGGGTGCATATAGATTAAGCACCATTATAGGTTTTGGTAATCCTGGATTGGTAAATGTTATGTAACACCATCTTCCCTCTTTGTCCACCTTAGTCTCAAGTATCTTGTCTTGGAATTGATTTTTAATTATTATGGTGACCCCAGCATTATTTGTTTTATCCCCTGTTGCTCTAATTTGTCTTATCCATTTTCACCCCAATTTCTGTTCATTGTTCTGTAGTTAAGTGTGCTTCTTGTATTAATATAAGATTGGCTTTGGTTTTCAGGGTAAGATGCAAAAAGTTTTCTTTTTTCTTTATTTTGGAGTCCTTTAACATTCCACGTCTCTATTTCCCACATTTATTTTTTAAGTATGTTTGTTCTGCATGACTTGTATGTTAGTTTGGTTTTATGGTCTTTGTATGTGATGCTGATATGTGTTTTTGGAAAGCATCTAACTATTCCCATCCCTATCCTTTGCCTACCCACTGTACCTCTGGACCAGGAATAAACGGGGGAATAAAGTGAGAAATTAACGTATACTTTTAGTTTCCCTCTGATCTTTGGTTGTGTTTTCTCTTTGTGTGTAGGTTGAAAGTATGGTAGCCCCCTTATGTTACTATATCCAAAACAGACAAAGCTTAACAAACTAGTCCCCTAAAAAACACTGCTGTGAAATACCCCTAGTCTCTTCCTTAAAACTATTATACAATTAAAGTATTATTGTTACATCACAGAACTTATAGCTTTTTAGCATATGGCTTATACCCTCTAATAATGCATTTTTAAACAACATGTTAGTAATCAAATCCTCAGTTAACTATATCAAGATGTACAATAATGTAGCATTAATTTTAAGGCAGACTTCTCTTGTTTACATTTTCCTTTTCCTTATTTGTCTCTTACCTTCCCCTCTCCTTTAAGCAGTTTGTCTCCCCTACTTCAGTGCCTATACAGACTTCTGTGCCAATCTATAGCAGATTCCAGGAAAAAAAAATGTTATTGGCACCTATAATCAGAAGTAGGAAAATGAGGGGAAGAGAGAAAGAAAAAAAATGTTTTCAGGCTTAGCCAGGTATATATTCTGCCAAAGCCTACATATTTAGATTATGTTTATGTTTCCTGCAGTCAAATAGTTTATATTTGTGTGTTCTTGTATTTTCCTTTTCTAAAATGTTTTTACACTTTATCGTTATTCAAGTCAAACATCATTATTTCTGTCATACATCCTTAAGATAGGCTAGTTCTGACAGTCTCTCATGTAGTAATAAAGTCTGGATTGTTTGTGATAAGTTTTAATAAGAGATTCAAAGTCTTACTGGTTGTTTTGGTAAAATCATACCTTATTCTTCAGATTCTTGCTTTGCAGGTTTCTGATCTTCTTTCTGTCTGGTTTACCTTATCAGCCGGTTTAGATCAATTTATGGGTGTTTATGGCAAGGTTAACTTCTTAGACTTGCCTCATCTTCATTTCAGGTCATTTTTTAGTTTGTA
The DNA here is from genome assembly GCF_019279795.1 of Protopterus annectens. Classification (NCBI taxonomy): domain Eukaryota; kingdom Metazoa; phylum Chordata; order Ceratodontiformes; family Protopteridae; genus Protopterus; species Protopterus annectens. Next base: position 422,218,194 of record NC_056742.1, read on the forward strand.
GTGGAGCCCTTGAGATCGACGGTGGAATGATTATGCATACCAGAGTCCCAGGAGATGATTCCTACCTATAAATCTCGCATTGGAAAAGGCAGTTGTATTTTGGTTCCTACCCCTTTTTCTTTTCCCTTTCCTGTGTTCGGCTCCATTCATTGATTTAAGGGCCTAGGAAGTAAGGGGAAGCTCTGAGGGTTGAATCGCATTTAAAATGGTTGTGACTCGGTCCGTTTTTCACTTGAGGGACGCCTGCAAATTTTTGTTGTTTTATTTTGTTTCTGGAGGTGGAATCTGCTTGAAAACAGATATGAATGTCTCTTTTGCCTCTTTGGGGTTAGTGACTATGTATTTAACATCTTTAACATTGAGAATTAGTTGATTTGGATATTTCATCTGGAATTTGATTTTCTTTTCTATCAGAAACCTTCAATATGGAGACAGAAGTTGCCTTGCTTGCCTTATCTGGATGGGAAGATCCTGAGCAAAGGAAATTTTTATTATTACTCCAGGTGAGTGCACCTTTCTTCTTGGCTTCAAACAGGATTTTATTTACATCTTGGTAGTTTAATATTTTAATATAGACAGGCCTTGGTCTCAGTGATGATTGTGTTTCTCTCAGAGCTCTGTGGGCTCTCTCTATAATCACTTGCTCTGTTTCTTCAGAGTCATCCAGCAGGGATTTTATTATGAGTTTGATAGTTGGTATTAGATTATTATGTGACACAGTTTCAGGGATTCCTCTGATGATAATGTTGTTTCTTCGTGACCTTGCCTTAAGGTCTGTTATTTTTGTTTGTAGACTTTGCAGCTCTTTGTCATGGGAATCAGTTCTTTGAGCAATAGAGTCTATTTTTACTTCATTTTCTAGTATTTTGCCTCAGATTTTTCCATTCTAGTTAGCATTTGGTTAAATGAATCACCAAATGTTTGAAATGGTAAAGATCGTTCCTGTATTGCTTGCTGAATAGGTAATAAAGCAATTTTAATGTCTTCCAGGTTAGCTGGCTGCTCTGCCTTGGTTTTGACTGCAGATTTGGTATTGTCTGATTGTTTATTTGTCCTTAGTGTTTTTGGAGTTGTATCTTTATCTGGTGAGACTAGTACCGAGAATTTGGTCTCACTTGTTACAGTGTCCATATTATTTTCTCCTTTCGACATCCTGATGTTTGGTACTTTTTCAGACTTTGTATATGAGTGCAGGGCCTCAGCACCACATGGCTTCAGCTGTTTCTAAGATCTTAGCTAATCCTGTTGTTTTTAAAAGGAATCTGCTTCTATTTTTTGTCCTTTGATTGCTGTTTGTTATCTGGAATAGATGTTCAGTCTTATTTCTGCGTTTTTTTATTCCATGATGCCTTCTGGGTTTATTTTAATCCAGGGTATTTCAGAGAGCTAGGTGCTAGTAGTGCTCACAGAACAGTGGCCATCTTGAACCACCTAATCTGCAGTTTTGACCAGAAAATTTCTCTGTCTCTGCAGCAGTTACTTGGAAGACTTGGCAACTTTGTCTGAAGGGCACTGTAGCCAGAGGATGATGGTTTATTAAATGATTCAAAAATGTAGATATGCACAAATGGCTCCTTGACAAGTTATTGACTTATTTGTGATCACCCCACAGAATGGCACTCACAAATAAACAGTATTCAGAGCTAGAGAAACACACAAAGAGTTGGGTGGGAATAATAGCATGGGTGCTAATTGCCAGCTTGAACATCTCAGCTGGCAGCAAAAGAGGGCATAGAGCTGACAGATTTACTCAGCATAATGGAAATCTCTGAGCAGCTGCTTCAACATAGCAGCCCAGTCACCAGCAGCTTGTTAACTTTACCAATGCACAAAGTACATAGCTTGTGTGGAAAGAAGTCAAAGTCTCCACACAATCAAACTAAAATGTGCCCAACATATAAGAAAAATGTGAGCTCCTACTTCAAGGCATAACCTCAAACACTTGCAGTCTATTAACATTACTGGCCTGTCAGGTCAATACTCTCATGTGGAAAGAAAACAGAGTTTCACTACAATCCACTTGACTTTTACACTGCATAAGAGAAATGTCTTAGTGGCTATTTCAAGGCAGAGCTCTGGTCATTACCAGTCTGTTGTCATTACCTAACCTTGACGTCATTACCCCATGTGGACAGAAGCTCAAGGCTTCTCACAATTAAGCTGAAATTTACACAGCATAAAGGGATCCTCTGACTGGCTCGTTCAAGATAGTATACATTGTTTGGCATTTTTAGCTAAATTACAGTGGGATTATTTCTGTGGTCACATCACCTCTGCTGCCCTTACAGGTGGTCTTTCTACCCTACCAGCTTTACCTCCCAAGGTCCCTACAGAACTGTACACATCAACAAGGAACTTGATTCTTCTCCGGTGTGAAGTTCTCCCAGACCCCATTAGCCCAGTGCATTGTTAGGTTCATAGGTTCATAGGTTCATACTAGGCTATCTGCCCTAGGGCATTTATAAGCCTAGCCAGAGTGTGTTTGGCTTTCGCCACCCATTTTAAATTAATTTTGCTATGCCCTTTTTCGAGGTTAGTATACTGTGCCTCTGTCTAACAGTGACACAGAAGTGATACCCGGGGTAAACCTATGATCTCCCATCCACTCATCAAGATTCCTCTTGAAGAGAGTCAGTGAGGGACTCTGCCTAACCTGGACTGAGATTTTATTCCAGAGTGACGGGAGCCTCTGGGTTATGAATCTGTCCCTCCAGCATGTCCTATTTATTTCAGTGCTGAGATTCAAGTCTCTCGAGCGCGTAGCTCGATGGGATTTGGATTTTCTGAGGTGCAGCATGTCCATTAATTTCGGGTTGGACATGGCTTTATATGTCAGGCACAGATCACCTCTGAGCAGGCGGTATGCCACTGAGTAGAGCTGGAGTTTCTTTAACTGGGCAGCATATGGCATCTGTTTGAGCCCTTTGATCCTCTTGGTGAGGTACTTTTGGGGTCTTTCCAGTTGCTGCAGGTGTCTGGTGAGGTACATCCCAAAAGGGGCATTGTACTCAATTATGGGCCTGATGAGGGATGAGTAAAGAGGCACAATGACCTCCCCTGATCTAGATGTGAATCCCTTCGTGATTAGGTGGGCTATATAAAATGTTTTTCTAACCACTTTGGCCACGTGGTTGTCAAATGAGAGATTGCTATCAACTTGGGTCCCCAGGTCCCTAATTACTTCTTCCGTACTTAATGGATTACCACCTATGTGGTAATTTGTGGGCACTTTGTTTTTGCTTTGAGAATGTGGGTGAAAATAGTATGCACATCAAGAAAAAGGGATTCTCTTCCATGTTACTGTGCATTGGGAAGTGTCAGGACTCTTGATATAGTCTCCTTGGCTTACATCCTTGGCACCCCAAGACCAGACAAGGAGATAAGAGAAAAGCTCATTACATCACTCAATATGACAGCCTTTGCATTATAGAGAAAGGTAGACACAATGCTACAGGCACTACTGACCTTCTGTCCTCCCAATGAGGCTATAACTCTTACACTGATTAGATACACCAAGACTAACTGCTGCTAAGTGATCTGAGGCCAGCCTTTGATATGGGTACTGGTTTGACCACTTACAGCATTATGAACTATTCTGTGAGCACATCTTGAGTAGTTTCTACACCACTTGCACAGTCCCCTCTTTGCTACTTTCCCCTCTATCCCCACTCCTAGTTTAACTCAACTGCATGTACATTCCTCCTTCCCTTTCCAGCTGTCCTCCGATAAAGACACCAGAAACACAAATAACCCAATGTGGCCACTGACCTCCTAGCACAAGCTAGCATGCACACTTCTGGTGGAATAGCTGCATATAATAACTAGTTGTTGACATAATTGCCTAGACTAGTACTTATCCAGAAGAGAATCAGTGCTGTTTAAGGGAACCATGTCTTAAATGGTCAGAGATGGCTGCCTCTTAGCTGACTTTCCTTTAAAAGACAAAATGCTCCTTTGATGTAGATGTGCTACTGTAACATATTATATTGTAAAAAGACAGGCCTGTGCTTTATTTTGGGATAATCAGAACTACACATTTAATTGACTCTGTTTATATAGTTATCTTTGCTTAATTGCTAATCCCTGTTAGCTTTCTGTTTGACCTTTGATTAATAGTTACTTGTGTGATTGTGTAATTAGGTTCAGATAGTCTTTCTTCAATGTTGCTTGGTGGCTCACACCATGAAATTACTGTTGAAAATGTGTACAAGCTACTGTTAGAAATGTTGCCCCTCAAGTAGTGAAGATTACCCAGTCCTCTCTTTTGTTAATGTTTTTCATACTGACCCCTATTCACTGGCAGCCTGTTATCATTACTCACCCTCCAGCATCAGTACTTTCATGCCACAAAAAGGAAAAGTCCTCCACAATCAAGCTGCCATTTACAAAGAATAAGGGGGAACCTCTGGGCAACTACTTCAAGGTAAGATATTGTGTGACATCACAAGGACACTTTTAGCTATATTTCTGTGGGATTCTTTCTGTGGTCACACCACTTCTGGTATCCTTACAGGTAGTCTTTCTGCCCTACCAGCTTCACTCCCAAAGTCCTCCAAAACTTCACATGCAAACAAGGAATATGACTCTTTGCTAGTCTGAAGTCCTCACAGACAGCTATTAGATCTGTGAATTTTGGGATAAAATAGTGTGCAAACCAACAGAATGGGATTCACTTCTGTACTGCAGTGGAACCAGAACTGTCAGGAGTTCACTTATCTCTCCATGGCTAACTTCCATGACTGCTGAGGAGCAGTCAAAACTTAGCTGTGACCCTCAGTTTGAAAGGCCTTACACCAGGGAGAAATACACAAGCAGCACTTCATCAGGCCTTTTGTAGCAATTATTGTAGCACACATAAGTGCTATCAGCACTAGACGTCCTACAAAGAAACAGCTCCAGTATTAAGTAATGATGACCATCCCTCCTGGCATGTCTAAATGTCAGTTTCCTGTGCTTTCTCCTTTTAACCTGGTGAACTTGGGCATTCTGAGGCAGTGTTGCAACTGCCTCATATACACAGACAACCCTCTCCTCTTGCCTCCCAAAACTCAGAATTGTGAGAGATGTGCCTATATCTCCAAATTGGAAGCCATGCACTCTCCAGCCAAGACCGGAACAGCTGGTCAAGAGGAGAAGGTCAACACCTACACCACACCACATGGAACACATAGCCCTCCGGAACACCCACCATCACAGTCCTCACATAAAAACACAAGCCGCACACCCACCTTCACAGAGGCTCTCAGTAGAAATCTACCCAAACAGCAGAGACCTATAAGGCAAAAATACACTTCACCACCACAACACTGCACAAATCACAAGACACATAGCTCACCTACACAGTGTGCCCCTCAAACTAAGCCCCTAAGGCAAAACAACTTGCAGAATGTAATAATCATAGGTGACTCAATAGTGAGGCACACCGATGTCCCACTCACTAGGCTGAATAAGGAGAAAGTAACAGTCAGCTGTCTATCAGGTGCCAGAATCTGACACATAACACACGCACTCAGGTCACTCCATAACAAGTACAAGTATGACTCTGTCATTGTCCATGTGGATGTGAATGACCTGAGACACACCTCCCTGGACTACATGAAATGAGACATGGTGGAGCTCTTGGATTATGTGGCTCAGGCAGGTATGACCCTAGCCCTGAGCATCATCCTACCATCACCCAGAATGATACCACAGTACAAACAGAAAATGATTGACTTCAAAAATTGGCTAAGTTTCTGGTGTCATTCTAAGGATATCCAGTATCTGTCTGCTTGGGATGACATGACTGATAGACCTCGATGCTTTGCCAGAGATGGCCTGCATCTGTCACTCTTGGGTTTCTGGGTACTGACTAAGGCTCTTGCCACCCCCTATAGACCCTTTTTAGGTAGTGTTCCAAAGACCAAATTACCACTGTAACAGCTATAAAGAAATGCAATCTGAGGGTCATGCTACTCAACGCTAAAAGTCTAAATCTCAAAATGCACTCGCTCGAAGCACTCCTCAAAATAGGGAACATCGACATTTGTGCTGTAATGGAGACATGGTTTAAAGCAGCAGAAAGCACCCCTGCACTACCAGGCTCATTCCACATCTTTTAGCCCCAGAACATGGACCAACGCTCCAAAGGCAGTAGTGTCTCCATATTCATAAAGGATATGCACACCTCCAGACTAGTAGCCCAGCATAACGCATCTGAGATACTCCAGGTACAACTAACATTGGGTAAGATGGTGATTTAGGTCGTAGCCTGTTATAGGTCCCCCAACCATGTCCCAAGACTCTCACTCCACATTCCTAAGCACCCTGGAAACCATTAAGTTCCAACCCCACACTCTCATACTAGGTGACGTCAACTACCCCTCCATCAGCTGGGAAAACTACTCATGACCCAATGCACTGGCCCAACATTTCCTGGAATTCATCAATGTCAGTGCCCTGGACCAGCTCATTCTTACCTCCACTAGAGGAAGCAACATCTTTGACCTGGTTATCACTATCATGGGCAACCATTGCTCTACACCAATAGTCAATTCCTCCCTGGTTAGATCCGACCACAAACTAATCACCATTGAAATCCACATCTCACGCACACTCCCCACAAAGGTATCCACCATTAAAAACTTCTCCCAAGCTGACTTTGGCCTCCTAAAAAAAAAGGTGGCTAACTTCACGGCACCCATGCCAATGGAAAATAGATTCATGACTGCCAAATCATACACCAATGCACTGTACACAAATGCATGGAGCTAGCCATACCCAAAAGAACCAAGATGCTCTCCTCCAAAAAAAGGAAGCCAGTCTGGTGGTCCCCTACCATTAATAAAATCTACAACAGAAGGAAGAAACTGTTGCAGAAAAAGGTGAAGTCCCAAGACTGGAACAATTCCCTTATTAGCCTCAACAAAAAGTTGAGATACCTCATCAAAACCTCCAAAGCCAGCTATGAAGGCAGAATTGCGGCAGACACTAAAAACAATCACAAAGCATTCTGTAGTTATATAAAGAATCTCCATGGCAATACCCAGATTTGCTCTGAGTTACTGCACAATGGTACCCCCTACACTGAGCCAACAGATATTGCCAACATACTGGCTGACAGATTCAGTGCCAACTTTACCCCTCTCTCCCTCTCTAAAGGACCAATCTCAATACCGGAAGAATGCCAGGCACCCAACATTACTGCAGCACAGGTTAAACTGCATTGTCTAGGGCCAGGAATACAGCTTCCATGGGACCTGACAATATTCCTGGCTGTGTTCTACATGAATTACAAAGTGAACTGGCACCACATCTGTGTGCTCTGTTCACTCACAGCTTCACCTCAGGCTATGTCCCTACTGAATGGTGCACTGCTACAGTCTTCCCTCTCCATAAAGGGGGAGCGACCACAGACCATGGAAATTATCTCACCATTAGCCTGATGAGTCTGATATGTAAGGCTATGGAGCGCATCATCGGGACTATATTATATCCTCGAACGCTTAAAAAAGCGAACGCTGATTGATCAAACTTATTTTCGCGAAACTGCAAAATATCGAAGCAGCAGAAACTCAAATTTTGTTCTAGGGAAAGAATTCGGTTGTCCGTTTATGTTGCTTCGGTATTTTCAGTGTTATGGTGGAAAGTTACCGGTCGGATTCAGGTAAGTGTGCGATTGTGTGGATGTGAGTGTTAGGGTGATTTAGGTGAGTTAGGGTTAGGGCTCGGGTTAGGTGTGTGTGCGATTGAGTGGACATGAGGGTTCGGGCGGATTTAAGTGAGTTAGGGTTAGGGAGCGGGTGAGGTGAGTGTGCGATAGTGATGGACCTTAGGGTTAGGGTTTGGGTTAAGGTAAGTGGGTAGTTAGTGGTGTGTGCATAGTTTAGTGTAGGGTTAGGTATCAGATTTTAGGTGTATGTGTGTGGATTTCTGTTTGTTTGGTGAGCTTGTGTTGTGTGTATGTGTTTTGGATCAGTGATTTTTTTCCCTGGGAAAAAAATCACTGATCTGACAGTTCGAGATTGTAAGCTTTCGCTTAAATTAGGTTGATCAATTAGCGTTCGCTTTTTTAAGCATTCGATGATATAATATAGACCCGCATCATCATGGACCTAATTAAGAAGGATATAGGGAATCTCCAAACTCTAGATCCCATGCAATTTGGTTTTGTGAAATATAGGTCATGCCTGCTCAACCTGGTTGACTTCTTTGAGTCAGTCACTAGAGCGGTGGATGAAGGTAAGGCAGTTCATACAGCCTACCTTGATCTGGCCAAGGACTTTGATACCATTCCTCACTCAGGAATTATTGGTAAACTCAGCAAACTAGGCATCAACCCCTATATCATTAGGTGGCTTGCAAATTGGCTCACAGATAGAACCCACAGTGCGAAAGTAGCGGACTCCAAGTCAGACTGCCGGCCAGTCACGAGTGGAGTCCCACAGGGATCAGGTCTGGGTCCTCTCCTGTTTAGCATCTACTTCTCAAAAGTCCAGGCCAACACGGGGGGACTCTGGATGACCACATTCACAGATGACTGCAAGCTGGGAGCCATTATTAACTCCCTAAATGATGCAGACATCCCACAGAAAGGCCTCACTGAGACCGATGACTGGTGTCGAAACCATGGCCTTAAGCTTAATGCCAAAAAATGCATCATCATCCCCTTTGGGAAAAAACTCAGTTCCCACTAATTACCACATCAATGGGAGCTCACTGAACACTGAAGGCATTATAAGAGATCTAGGGACAGAGGTTGACAGCAACCTTTCCTTCGACCACCACATTGCCACCGCGGTCATAAAATCCTTCTATGTGGCACATCTGATTACCAAGGGTTTTGCATCCAGGAAGAAAGAGGTCATCATTTTTGTCTACTTTTCCCTCATTAGACCAATTATAGAGTATAATGTTCCATTTGGCACGTACCTCACTAGACACCTGCAACAGCTGGAGAGGCCGCAAAAGTACCTCATGAAGAGGATCTTAGGCCTTAAACACATGTCCTACATGGACAGACTCAAAAAAACTCCAGCTATTCTCTGTCTCATATCATCTACTAAGAGGCGATCTCTGCTTGACTTACAAAGTCATGTTTGACCCAGCTCTGTTAGAAATGCTACATGTAAAGAAATCCCAATCCCTCCACACCACACGCTCCAGAGACTTCAACCTCATTACCACAATCAACAGAACATGCTGGAGGGACAGGTTCATAACCCAGAGACTACCCATGCTCTGGAATAGACTTTCCATACATGTCAAGCAGACCACCTCACTAGTCCTCTTCAAGAGAAATCTTGATGAGTGGATGGGAAATAGAAAGTTCACCCCAGGGATCACTCCAGTGGCTCTACTTGATAGAGGCACAATGCCAGGGCACTTCTATGGGCTAGGCTTATAAAAACCCCAGGGCCATTAGCCTAGTACATAGCTATGAACCTATGAACAAAAACTACTATAACAGCCAGTGACCTAGTGTTCACCTGTCGAGACTGAAAACACTGCAGTATGCAGTGTTTTCAGTCTCGACAGGTGAAAACACTGCAGTATACATGTATACACAGATCAGCTACTGATGTGACTGATTGCTAGTGCACTTTGAAATCCTCATTCTCCCATCCCTGGGTTCCCTGGTAGTCTTCTTTGTATACTGACCTAATCTCCCAGACTCAACTCCTCACCCTATAGTTCACCAAATAGCACAACATCAACTCCCTCATCAAACCATCACAGGCACATCCTTCTGTTATTGCCTGAAGATGCACATTGCATACAGGTTAACCCCTAGTGAGCAAGCAATATTTAACTGACAACAAACAGAAATCTTGGATGGCACAGTGGTGCAATGATTTGTGTTGTTGCCTCACAGCAAGAGGCTCTCTGGTTTGATTCTCAGCTGGGGTGCCTTCTGTGCAAAATCTGTATGTCATCCTTGTGTCAGTGTGGGTTTCCCCCGGGTGCTCCGGTTTCTTCCCACATTACAAAGACATGTGCCAGGAGCATTTCTCCCCAGGCCTCCACTGAAAACTGGCTCATTCCAAATCAGACTTTCCCGGTAAACAAATGTAAAATAAAATAAAATAAATAAATAAATAATATCTTTCAGACACTTCCTGGTACACTATCCATCAATATTAAACTACGCATATCACAACATGATCATCAAACACTGCTTCTTAGTTAGTTCAACATTCCTATCTCATCTTGTGAAAACCCTCTGCAAACCACTAAACCCTACATCCTTATACGTATACAACCTCCCCCCAAAACATTCCCCATCAAAATGGTATCCACTAGAGTTATCATAAAACTCCTAACATGCAATGCCCTTCAAATCAGTCAATCTCAGCAGAAACTGCTCACGCCACAAATGCTCATTTTCCCATCAAAACAAATCTCCTATCCTTATCCACCCTAACCCTTCTTACAGTAAACACTGTAACTTTCAATAAAGGCTGAAGGTACGCTCGTAAGCTCCACACATGATGTGCATCCTTTATTCTCAACCAGTAACTGATAGTCCTCCCTCCTTATCAATAGCATTTGCCAGCCACAAACCTCAGTCTAAGGTCTTCTAACAGCATATACTTTATCAAATGTGTCAGTGTCAGTGGTGCAACAGGTAGCAAGATCACTTTTGGTGCAAAAGGCTGTGGGTTTTGTTCCCACACCAAGTAGGTGGATGCCTGACACTTCAGTGCAGCAAGGAGGGGGCATTGCATTCTTGAATATGCTGTCCTTCAGATGAGACAGTAAACTGAGATCCCATCTGCATGAGTTAGGGGTAGCTCAGTTGGATAGAATAGCCAACAGCACCTATCAAAAATAGAAGGAGAAGTTCCTCGATGTCTTGGTCAAATTTCCCCCCAAAATAGAAATATCTCCTCAGATCTCCCCTGAAAAGAGACTGCTAAACTATTGAGACTAACCTGATCAACAGAAGGATAAATAAAAACAAAACAAAGATTATTTATTTTAACACACTACTCCCTTCAGTTCCTCCATAAACCTTTAGAAGCCACACCTGCTCTGCACACATCAGTTTCAGTTGCCAGCATTCTGCCTCCCTCCTTAGATAATTAGTCCCCAAAGCAACACATCAGTTACACAATGCAAACTTGTACAAATTCAACACATTCACCTCATCTCAGCATAATTCATGTCATCCATAATGATTTCCCCCACACTCCACATATCTTTATAAACCAGATCTCAAATCGTAAGCCACGTTACCTCATCAGCTCCCTCCCACCTGCCTGGAGCCCTGAAAACACATTCCTTCCTCCATAATATTCCTCCTCCAAATCATATGACACCACACAACAGACACAAAAGAACACATCAACTCATGTGGGTCAGCTCTCTTTACAGGTTACCTTTTATCATTTTTCTGGTATTACTTTAAGAAACATTGAAGCAAACCCAATACAAACTCAAGGCCTTAGAAACTTCAGTCCCCAACACCACCTCCCTCAAATGCTGCCTGCTTAACATATATAGGGTTAGAAATACAGTAAGCTAAAACATTCTACTCACCAGACATTGTTGCAATCACAAAACTTTGGGCAAAAAATGATACCACACATTCCCATATTCTAGGCTACAACTACATTTTAAACAACAGACATGGATCTAGATGAGGTAGATGGACCAGGACCTGTACAAAATTAGCTTTTTTTAGATAAAGTGATGTATTGTCTTGTTGTCTGACTGCATTTGATTTTGGATTGGATTTATTCATTTAAGGTTTATATACTTCTGTTATTTATTTACTTATTGTACTTTGATTTTTACTGTTATATTACAGTTGGTTTTATTTTAAATTTTGTTTTGCCTCAAAAGTTTTTCTTCCATGAAATGTTAAAAGTTCTAGTTAGGGTCAGTTATAAAATGCTTCCTTTTCCTTTCACTGACTAGCTAATTAGAGGGTAGAGTTGATTAACAGGGTTTATTTAGCTGCATTATTGGTTGGCTGAAGTGTAGAGTGACTACTCCTGTTGTTTGACATTTGATTACGTTTGATTTTCTCAGCCACCTGCTCTGTCCCTGTTGTGGTTTTAAACACGGTAGTTGTTGATCTGCCCTTCCTCACTTGCATAATGTACTGCGTTTTGTAGTTGGTGTACTTAGATAGGTAAGGGTTCTCTGTGAGTGTGTGTGTGTGTGTGTGTGTGTGTGTGTGTGTGTGTGTGTGTGTGTGTGTGTGTGTGTGTGTGTCTATCTAGCCAGAAGAACATAAGTGTGTATTCTACAGTTACCACTTCAATCCATGGATTGACAGTATTTTGACACTTGCACAAGCCTACACATCCATTTTTGCAGGCCTCCCAACATCTTCTTGCCAACATCTGCTGCTGATGTCATCCACTATACATTGTTCTGCAGCCTAGTAAAAGTCAGACTTGTGCTGTGGTTCATGCATAAAGTACTGAATTCTGTAGTCTGTGTACTTTGATAGGTAGGGATTATGTTCTCACTGCAGTCAACTGGGATATGTGTGTGTGTGTGTGTGTGTGTGTGTGTGTGTGTGTGTGTGTGTGTGTGCTTGTGCACTTTCTAGACAGAGCCTTTTACAGTAGCATGTGGGGCACTACCATGTTCTCCTCACCAGACATTGCTGATGTCATCACTTATAACTGATTTATGGCTGTGCACTTTTCCCACCAGGGCAGGGCCAGAGACTGTCGTGGAGGCCAGGCAGAAGTCACCTTATACTATGCACTATAGATTACAGTGACATGGCTTTCAGTGTATCCACATATGTCATGGCATGGTTTGTAGGCCCTGTGTTTTCTTGGTGAGAAACCCCTGTGTTCTCTCCTGCTGCTGCATGTGTCTGGTGAGGTCCATGCAAAAGGGAGCATTATACTCTATTACTGTTCTGATGAGGGTTGAGTACAGTGCTGTTATATAATCCTCAGAAATGAATACAATGGCATGGCTTATGATGTGCACAACATAGGCTTTCGATACCACTATGGACACTTGGTAGTCGAAGTACAGATTGCTATCTATGTGTATTCTCAACTCTTGCATCACTGGGTTTTAGCATAGCGGGAATATTGTCAATGCTGTAATTAGCAGGGAATTCCACTTTACAGAAGGACAAATAAGGGCACATGTTTGTATTTATTTATAGACTGTGTGACTTTGTCATGAATCATTTGTCTGTGTAAGCCCTCCTGTAGTATGCTATCATCATTGGTGGAATGAATGATTACACCCAATATGCAAAAATCAGCAAACGTGGTAAGCCAAAGGCATACTTTAGCCTGAACTATTGAGAAATAGATTCCAAACAGTAAAGGATGAAGCACAGGTCCCTGGGGTGTGCCAGTGATGACAGTTCTACTGTTACAGGTTGATTCACCAACTTTCAGAGTATGTGTTCTGTTGGTGAGCCAATTGGTTACCCATCTAGTGACACAAGGGTTAATCCCCAGCCTGGAGAGTTTCTCTGTGATACCTGTATAAGGGATTGTGTCCAAACCCTAGGCCAGATCAAGATAGGCAGTATGCACTGTCTTACTTTTATCTAGGCCTATCACACAGAATCAGTGGGCTGTGAGCATGACTCAGCAGATACACCTTCCTGACACGGTTGAATATAGACTTCAACACACTTTCAACACAGACTATATTCCTGTAGAAGGGTGCACATCAACATGTATCCATTTCAGTTGGGGGAACACCACCTGATGCATGTATATACACATCCTGACTCTCCTCATCTGTGAGGTAGACCAACCTGTTATTATGGGCCTTTTGTAAATGGACAGCAGTAATATCCCAGCTGTGTGCAACAGATCTGTGTGAGTTATTAATGCTACATCATCTATGTTACATCTGTTAGATGTCCTCAAAGAGGTCATTGAGGGCATGCAAGATGACAACACTATCATACTTTTGAACTTGACAAGTCCAAGGCATTTGGCACAAATCCACACTGAGGTATTCACTCAACATTGTCAGATGTGGCCATAAATGTCTATATCACCAAGTGCATAGACCACTGGATCACATACATGGCATCTAAATATGTTTAACTGTGTAAACTTACCTATATCTCAGGTCCAGTGATCAGGTCCATACATCAGGGCTGTCTGCTAGGCCCTTTTCTTTCCATTATCTGAGTCACAAAAGTCATGAATGACATACACATCATGTGTCCAAACAGCTGTCTGAAGGACTACAGATTGTGAGCAAACATTGACTCCAACTGTGATATTAGTATAATGCAGACAGTATCAACACACACCAAAGATTGCTGCCATAACCATGACAACACCTGCAATGAAACAAAAACATGGGGGGGGGGGCGGGGATTTGTTACATCATGAAAACAAATTAACAATCCAAGGATAATGTAGACATCATGCCCTATAATCAGACCAATAGGTATGTGACCATTGTCCTGGGGTAGATGGCACGTGGAACAACCACCAGCATGTGGCCAAAGTGCTGACTACTCCCTTGTATGTAACACACCTACTGATTATGTGAAGGACATCCATATCACAGGCCACAATATCTCCACAGTTCATAGCCTTCATCACATCAATAACTGAGTACAATGCACACTTCTTCATGTACCTCCCTGGACATCATCCATTGATGTGCAACTGAAGTCTACCACATTTCCCACAGTGAGCTGTCAAACATATTATTGGCCATACCTAGGTATTCTTTTTGTTGTATGAACATTTCTGTTGGATGGCGCAGACGCAGAACCCCCAACAATTTGTTACACCAGATGCATGCGTGATACCTGTTCCAGTGATGCACACAGTACATACATAGCTGTTTGACAACATTGATGGTATGGTAACATGCGTAACAGTGTGGACTGTGCCATATATATATATATATATATATATATATATATATATATATATATATATATATATATATATATATATCTATATATCTATATATATATAGGATCCGTACAGATCCCCAATGGCACTTTATGGTAACATGCGTAACAGTGTCGACTGTACCATATAAATATATATATATATATATATATATATATATATATATCTATATCTATATGGGATCTATACAGATCCCCAACTGCACTTTCTGCCGAAGCAGAAATCACCAAACATACATAACCAAAAGTGCTATTCACCGAAACAGCACTTTTGGTTAGGTATGCTGGTTGTGCCAGTCGCACTACGGTGCGGTTAAGGGATAATTCCCTTTTCCCCACTGTAGTGTGACCTCGCAGTGAGAATATAAAAGTAGGGGGGTGTGCAGGGGGGCTTGCCCCCTGCATAAAAGATGATTTATTGTTTTTTTTTTTTTTTTTTGGAACGGACATTAACGAAAGCGCTTTTTCGGTGAAAGAGCTGCTAAAGTGCTCGTTATTAGATTCGGACTATTGAACTTTCGTTCAATAGTCCTAGATCCATATATATATATATATATATATATATATATATATATATATATATGGGTCTACTGCTTAACATCAAAAATACACTTCTCCGAAATTAAGCAGTAGACCCTACACTTCAGTGAAAGTCCACTTAAACGAAAGTGCACTTTCGCTGAAGTCTACTACCCCAAAAAAAAAAAAAAAAAAAAACACCAAAACATGTTTTTTCAGGGGGGCAAGTCCCCCCTGCACCCCCCCACACCCCCGCTACTTAAATATACCAACTCCGATATCACACTACAGCAGGGAAAAGGGAATATTCCCATTCCGTGCAATTGTGTGCCTGCTGAAGTCAATGTTCAAAGTTTCACTACTTCGAACAAGTGGACTCGGTGAAGTGGAGTTTTAAGTAGTGAAACTTCGAACAAATTGACGGAACCCATATATATATATGGGTTCCCTTCAGTTTACCGACAGTCCACTTCTCTGACACGCATTCAGCTGACCCTTCAAATTACCGACATTCCCAAAGCCGACGTTACCTGCGCGGTTAGTGAACACTTGGCCATCTGCTTCAATTTTGCAGCTTACTCCTGCGATAGTGCTTTCTCTGAGTTGATATATTTAGTAAGTGGGATGTGGCGGGTATAGCCCCCACCCCACATTGGTGAGTTTGTTTTCTTCGGGTAGTTCTTCCATCGGGATGGCCAAGTGTTTACTTACCTTTCGGGAAATGTCGGCTTTGAGAATGTCAGTGATTTGACGAGTCTGTAAACTGGGTTTCGGGGAAGCGGACTATCGGTAAACTGAAGGTAACCCATATATATACATATATATATATATATATATATATATATATATATATATATATACATATTTGTATGGGTCTACTTCATTTCACTGAAAACTCATTTCACTGAAACTCATTTTGTTAAAAACTCATTTCACTGAAAATCAGCTGCCTAAGCACAATTCACTCAAAGCTCACTTTGCTGAAAACTAATTTGACTGAAACTCATTCCGCTGAAAGGTATATGCCCTATTCCCCACTGTAGTGCGATCCTGGAATTAGTATATATAGTAAGGGGGGTGTAGGGGGCATACAAGTAGAATGAATAACTCTTTCCAAAAGACAATATATACCCAAACTATGTGGTGGGCTATGCTCTCTCTGTATATATATATATATATATATATATATATATATATATATATATGTATATATATATATATATATATATGTATATATATATATGTATATATATATATGTATATATATATGTATATATATATATATATATATATATATATATATATATATATATATATATATATATATATATATATATATATATATATATATATATATATATATATATATATATATATATATATATATATATATATATATATATATATATATATATATATATATATGGGTTCCATACACTAGATCAGATTTCAACTAATTTTAAATATGCCCACACAGGAAAAAGTTCATAAACCAAAACAGTCATAAAAGTGTGGGTACCTAATGGCAGTTCAACTGGTTTCAGTTATCAATGAATAAAAGTCCTCTTCAGGAACAGATGATAATTTATTCATCAGACTTTATACAAAATGAGAAATCAGCTCATTTAAACCATTGGTCATACATTATCCAATGAAACAGCAAGGTCATTAACTCAGATCTAACACATGAAAAGCTTGCGAAAAAGATGCCAAAAACAGTTGCCTCAAAGAAGGCTAAAAAGCAATAAATATATTGCCTAAAATACAATGTCATATAAACTACTGACATATATACTAACATTCGATATCTAAACTAAAATCTGCACCAAATAAATACATCTAATAAAAACATTATATATAGTGACTAAAACAAACAACTAGCATATAAACTCCTTTGGATGACAGCAACTCTAATGCAGCTGAGTTGCAAATATAAGAGAAACACATAAAGTACACATAATGCATTTAACTTATTTAAAGTCTTGGATTATCTAGAATAAAACAAACATCACACTCTAGTTCATGATGTATCCAGGAAAGCGCAAAAGACAACATTATGTAAACACAATAAAAACTCTAACTGAATGCAGATGAAAACAGAACCATGTGACAATAAAAGTCACTAACCTGAAAACATCACAGCTTGAGAATCCATTCAAAAGAACCAACATATATATATATATATATATGGCATTCATCATAGGGTGGTTTACATAATGTTAAAGTAACATAACACACACAATGCTTTGACATATATAAGGGTGAAAGCAATGTGTTACAAGCTAACATCAGCAGTAGAGCAGGTCAAGAAGTAAACCAAAAGTACACCATTTAACAAAAACTCACTATATATATATGGGTTCCATACACTAGATCGTATTTCAACTAATTTTAAATAGTGCATGGAATGCTCACTGCAGCGAAAGTGCACGGTGCACTTAATCGAAAGTGCACTTACGCGAAGTTCAGTACAACGAATGGGTGTTGTACTGAACTTTCGTGCAGTACTCACGGACCTTAGGTTTAGGGCACGGGTCATAGTAAGGGGATGACTGCAGCGCACTGAAGGACATAGCAATGTCCTCCACTATGGTGGGTTAGTCACGAACCTTAGGGTTAGGGCATGAGTTAGGGTAAGGGGATAGCTTTACTAACTATCCCCTCACCCTAACCTGTGCCCTAACCCTAAGGTCCATGACTGTCACACCATAGTGGAGGACATAGCTTGTTTTTTATGTCCTCCACTGTGCTGCGGTGTTTTCGGTGAAGTGCACTTACGCAAAAGTTCACTTTCGTTAAAGTGAACTTTCACAGAAGTGAGGCTTCCTATTACAAGTTCGAAGTAGTGAACTTTCGTTCTTGTAATAGGAATCTATATATATATATATATATATATATATATATATATATATATATATATATATATATATATATGCCATGCACACTAGTCAACCAGCCTTTATTGATCATAATGTCACACAGAGGTATAGAAATGTCCCGCCTAACACCTCCAGGAGATGTTACAGTGTTAGGACAGTGTGTTTGCTTACCCTCATAGATTGCTGACATGTCATAATAGTTGTTCAAGTGTGTTTGTGCAGAGCCATCTTCGATCATTCAGAATCACATATGTTATGTCAGTGACATGGGATTACTGGTTGTATTATTCTGCTATTGTCCACGACTTTTTTACTGTTGTCCATGAGACATTACCTGTGTACCACTTGTTTGAGACCTCTGCTGAGATTACACTCCTATTCAGGCAAATCAGTTTGCACAGCTTCACAATATGCAACATAACACAACTGTATGTAACATCCCTGATAGATGTCCTCTGCACTGTTCATGTAAGGATGCTTATCTCACAAAGACATCTTCCCCATTGTTATATCACCTTGTGTGACAGTCATATAATACACATTTCCAGTATGTAGTCCATACTGTACCATGCTGGTATGTGATTGGTGTTCCTGCTGCTACTGTCTTCCATTGACATGCCCTCATCTGCTGTACATTAGGTTGTTTCACCTGTCCTCTGTATACCTATTCAATACACACACTTCCCCAGAGTGTTTGTTTTTCATGGCAGTCCATGTAGCCTTAGAGGTCATTTACACAATTTCTGTACAGAATGCCTAGAATAGGATTTCACAATACTCTGCACTGTATACTCTGTCCTGTACTGTGTTTGGACTGTATACATAATTATATGTTAAGCACTAGTAATAATTATGGCATTCTGCTCAATCCCGCAAGCCTACTGTGCTCTGAGGTAAACAGTTTTGCTATCTGTTTGCTTTGCATGTTTTTTTGGCTGATAACACTGTTGCTAGCCATGAAACTGCACGTATTTACAGGTAAACATGACGTGCGGCATGAATATGTAATTACTGCTGCTGCTCACTGCACATCCTCACTCACACACATAAACTCTGTGTGGGCTTTGTGCAAAGCCCACACAGAGTGTACTGAATCCCAGGGTAGATTATTTACTTTACATATATTTTTAAATTAATGAAATACAAGAACTAAAAAAATCATAAATGTGGGCTAAAATGTGGCAGTAAATACAGACTGAAAACAAGTGATTGCTTGATTACAGATAAGCAAACACCACATAGTAGTGGGTCATTATCATTAACCAGAAGATGCCCTTGTGCATGTCACTGTTTATAATGTAACAGTATTCTTTCTGAGCTCACCTTAACTTTCAAGTCTGCTTATTTTGAGTTAACAGTGAAGGTCCTATATAGGGACTTCTGCAGACACTTTATTAGGAAAAATTAAACATTTATTATTTAAAGACTGCTGCTATGCAGCTTTGCAAAAAAAAAAAAAAAAGAAAGGAAAAAAAAGAAAAAATCATTTTAACATACCCTAAAGCTGACTTTTTTAAATGGGCCACATTAAATCATCGCCTCAGTACTAGTGTCACATTTAACCATAGTCCATCTTGAAAAATAACATTATGACAATTCTCATATATTAGTGCATTTGATAAATAAACATGAGTCGTATGGTATGTTGTACTTATAATAGTAACTTGCAGCACTGTATTACGTTGTTAACAGTCATAAGAGATATTGGAGTAACATGCTTTCAAAACTGTAAAATGCTTTCCCAATGCATCCGTAAAAGGCAAGGGATACTTCTTCAGCATACATGGTCTGGCAAGACTTCTAAACCATACAGACCTTTAATAAGTATTGGCAAAGCATTCTACAGCTAGGCAAGCATGAAAGGAATATTATAGTCTTAAAGAAAAAGACTGCATTATGAAGGTAGACAGCTTGTGTGACTTACATCATTATTTTGCATACTGTAGTAGATTCAAACCATGCAAATGCTTTTATATCGACCATGCAAGTAAGCTATTATCAGTAAGTACTATTATGATATATAAACAATTTAAGGATTATTATTATAACCTCTAAAGCCATACTTATGGCAATTTTGATTATTTATTTATTTGTTTGTTAACCGGGTTGGGGGACTGGTATGACCTGCAACGATATTAATTCATGTATACAGATTAAAATATCAAAAATCGCCAAAAAAAGAAAATATACATGCTTAGTTTGCACCTTCAGAGCTTTATAAACTAGTTTTATATTTTTCATTCAGTAAGTGACCAATTTTAGAATCTGCTCTGCCCTCCATACAAATGACCCTTTCATGTCAACCCCTTTACACCCACATCTAACACTAGAATATGGCTAACACTGCTAGAAATCCATCCTTCTTTATATTCTTATTAACAGCAACACAAAATAAATAAAATAATGACTTAAATTGAATGCATCTTCATTACTTTTCTATGATTATATGTCCAATATTACTTCAGCCAGTGGTTCAATTTTACTGTCAGCAGTATAACAATGTTTACTTGTATTATCACCTTTAAAAATTAATGCAGGGTTCTGTTACTGTCATAGTAAAAATATTTCTAGTAACTTTTCAGTTGTTGTTGCATAAAATTGCACTTTTTCTACTTCATTATAAATAAACTCAAATTTCTCCTTGTCTATATGTGTCAAGGCTGCTGTTTATTAGCAGCATGGGAAGTTCCTCTCTGTTAACAATTACCTTCTATAATGCTCCTGGCAACTGGAAGTCCCAATAGTTGGCTCATTTTACTTTGGTCTTCCCAAAACTAAAAGGGAGAACCAAGTGCTTTCTTTCTATTCTGTGCACACTATGTTAAGCTGAATATTTAAAAACAAGGTGGGGTTACTAAACCAGTAAAGCAAGGTCTACTTAGACAAATTATTAATTATTCCACTTTGCTGATTTGCTGTATTAATGCTACTGTTTGGTATGACATGTATGTTATATCTTCATAACTTGTATCCTCCATTTACTACATTTGTATTATTTATTTTATTTATTTTACATTTGTTGACCGGGATAGTCCGACTAGATGCATGTCCATTTTCAGCGGAGGCCTGGGGAGAAAAGCTCCAAGGGTAAGCAGATACAGCATTACATATTACAAACAGACTATTTACAGTGATTACATAAGTAAGCAAGTTAAACAAGTTCCACAGGTTAGAGTTAATCCCGAGCGTAAATCAGGATTAAATTAAATTACACAGTAAACTGGTTAACAGATTTTTACACATTCTAGAGAGAGTTAGCCAGGCTTGATACATTGACATAGCCAGTTAAGTGCCAAATGTTGTTTGAGTCTAGTTTTAAATTGACCTAAGGAAGAAAGTAATGTAATATCATCTGGAAGAGCGTTCCAGGGT
Source organism: Protopterus annectens (assembly GCF_019279795.1). Lineage (NCBI taxonomy): Eukaryota > Metazoa > Chordata > Ceratodontiformes > Protopteridae > Protopterus > Protopterus annectens. The sequence goes on from NC_056742.1 coordinate 422,239,824, forward strand.
CTACTTACAGAGTTTGCAAAGAGAGAGTCACTGGCTGTGTTATTAATTTTGCTAGTCTGAATTAGTAGTTTGTTAGAGGATCGAAGCGGTCTAGGATTGTTATAGAGGGTGATAATATTTTTAAGTGCAGGAGTATTGTCCGGATTATAGAGGATTTTATAGGCCATAATCAGTTGGTTATACTGGATTAGGCTGGGTAGTTCAAGCCACCCAAGCTGATTTAGATTGATGCAATGATGTGTCCTAAAAGGCAGTCCAGTGGCAAACCTGGCAATGTGGTTGTAGCAAATTGAGAGTTTGTTAAGGACAGTCTTGTTTAAATTTGAGAGTAGAGGGGATGCATACAGAAGGGTTGAAAGAAGGTGAGAGTGAGCTATGGCAATTTTAGCTGGAGGGGTTAGGAAGGCTTTTATTCTGTAAAGTGACCCTAGTTTTTTATTGATGGTTTTGATAGTTTGGTTAACATGTAGGTCAAATTTTAGATTATTATCTATGATGACACCTAATAGTTTTGTAGAGGGGTCAGGGGAGATTATTGTGCCATCATTTGAATTTATGGTAAAGGTGAAAGCGGTATACCTATGTGTTGGTGAAAATAACAGCATTTTAGTATTTTTGGGATTTAGGATCAGACAACATTCAGAAAGCCAGTTTTTGTATTAAAGGTGGTCTGAGTAGCTGACCATAACTTTATTGGAGATGTGTCCGAGCAACTCAGAGTAGAGTCATCAGCATATTGGATACAGCTGACTTTTGGGATGACAGTATAAAGGTTGTTAATGAAGATGGAGAACAGCAAGGGCCCTAGTATAGAGCCTTATGATACTCCAAGGGTGTTAGGTAGAAGGTTAGAGAGTTTGTTCTGCCAGAGGACAGCCTGCTGTCAACCATTCAGGTAGGATTGAAACCATTGAAGGGCTCAAGTATCTAGACAGAATGTTTGCAGGGTGTGGATTAAAAGTTGGTGATCAACCATATCGAATGGCTTGGAAAGATCCAAGAATAGAACTGAGGATATATAATTATTGTTGCAATTATGGTTTATGGTGTTGGTAAAGGCTAGGAGGGCTGAAGTAGTGCTGTGATGAGGACGGAAGCCATGCTGAGTGTCTGCCATAAGGCGATTCTGGATTAGGTGGTGCATGAGTTGTCTGTGAATACATTTTTCCATAATCTTTGCAAGTGGAGAGAGTATAGCTATTGGCCTATAATTGGAGAATTCAGTAGAGCTGCCTCCTTTGTGAAGTGGGATTACATAGGATATTTTCCAGATGGTGGGAATTTTAGCTTCTACTATGGTTTGATTGATTAGTATTGAGATGGGGTAAGCAATAGCATCAGCTGATTTTTGTAGGTTCTCGGCAGGGAGTTGATCAGCAGAAAGTGTAGTGGGTTTTAATTTTTTGATCAAGGTATGGATAAGTGAAGTGGTGACTGGTTGGAAGCTGAACGCAAATAGGTTTTTAGTGGTGGTACTTTCAGGACCAGGGGAGCTAGGAAGTAGTTGGCTAGCTAGGGCTTGAATTGTCTCAGTAAAGAATCGATTAAAACTGTCAGAAAAATCTTCAGGGGTTTATCAATAGTAGCAGCAGGGATTGGGGTTGACGTTTGTCCAGGATGTAGTAGATTATTTAAACCTGCCCAAAACTTCTGAGGGTTAGTTTGATTTACTGTCTGTAAATTACAGTAGTATTGTTTTTTGTCTTGTAAAATGGATTTTTTAGTTTCGTTCCTGGATTGCCTGTATTTAATGTGATCTTGGGGTCTTTAGAAGAACACCATAAAGCCAATGCTTTGTTTCTAAGGGTAATTTTTGAGTTTAGACTCTTTAGAAAGCCATACCCGCGGTAGTGGTGCTGCGGTAGCGTTGTCGCCTCACAGCAAGACGCTGTCCGGTTCGATTCTCAGCTAGAGCGTCTTCTGCATGGAGACGTGTGAATGGGCATACCTTCGTTGAAGGTTGTGCATCAGGGCTGGTAACTCGGCACGTAAAAATCAACTACCAATCATTAGTGGACAGGAGTTCTGCTGTGGTGAACCATAACGGGGAAAAGCCGAAAGACACAACAACAACTCTTTAGAAAGCCATGGCACAGTTTTTGCCTTTGTTCTCTTTGAACGAACAGGTGCATGCAAATCAAGGATCTCAGGAATTTGTTGTTAAAGTATACTACTGCTTCCTCTAAGGGGAGGTGTTTTAGAATAGACCAATTACATAAGTTTAGTTCTTGTTGGAATTTGGCAGGGTCAAAGTTTTTATTGTTTCTAACCTTTCTGAGTAAGGGTTGTTGGGAATTAATGGCTTTGTGTTTAATTACATATGTGAGAAGGTGATTGCTTAGGCTATCAGGGAGGGTACCAGAGGTGTACAGTTGGGGGTGACTATTTATGAGTACCCAGTCAAGTATGCTTTCTTTTTGGTTGGGTTTACCTATCCTGGTGGGGGTGGATATGATTTGTGTAAATGCATGCAGGTTGATATGGGTGGTTGGGGATTCTGAGGAACAGGTGCCCCAGTCAATGTTAAAGTCTCCAAGTAGTAGGGTTTCTTGGGGGTAGTGACATGATAGCCAGAGCAGGATATCTTCAAGTGTAGATATATTGTTACCTGGGAGAATGTACATACAAATTATATTAATGCATTTATTTTTATTAAGTTGCAATTTGGTGGCAAGAATCACTGAGTTATTAATCTGAGGTGGGTGGATTACATCTATGGTGACATTCAACTCAGATTTATAGAGTACAGCTACCCCACCCTGCTTCCTGGAAGCACGATCCAGCCTGTGTATGTTGTATCCAGGTGGTAACACTTCATTGTCTGTAGTGTTAGGTTTTAACCAGGTTTCTGATAAACAGAGGATCTCAGGGGAGTGGACATCCAGAAGTGCATGCAATTCATGTACCTTGTTATTAATGCTTCTAATATTGAGATGACAGGCTAGGAGAAAGTTAGTTGGCCTATTAATTATAGGTTTGTAGCTTAGATTGCAAGTAGAGGGGGTATGTGTATCTGAAGTGGGTGGGCCAGGGGTGGGGTGAATATCACCACCAAGTATTAGGTTAAGTCTATACTTGGTGATGAACTTCAAGAATTTGTTTATTAGTTTGTGGGAGTGTTTGGATCTAGAGCTAATGTGCCTGGGGTTGAGATGTTGATAGACTGAACAAGATGTTGGATAGGACCGGGTACTGTAAGTATGGTTGAAGGTGGGAGGATTTACAGCTGGGGTGATAGTATGGCCTTTCGGGACCTGAAATCCCTTGAGAAACTGGTTTTCATACAGAGTAAGGAGGTATGGTGTGAACAAGAGGGGTAATATTATATTATATAGGGGTACATCATTAATTTAAGTGAGAGCCTTACCTTTGTAAGATTTCTGAGGAGAATTCCCTAGTTATTGTTTTGCCTTGAATAGTGATGATGTTTTTAAAGTAAGGTGCAGGGATAGAGTTAGTGGTAGGGTTAGGTTTGGGGTTAGCATGCCTTAATGAGGTGGACAGGAGGCTTTTACCTGCAACCCTGTTATCATAACCCTAGAATTAATGCATTTTTTATTTAAAACTATGGTGTACTGTCTGGTTCTATAACCCCTTGTGATACTGGCATGACTTGTGACTGATATGGATCCATTCCAGATCAGTGCACTGATATGGCTAATAATGAAATATGTCAATAAATGGATGACTATGATAATAAATAAATTAACACATCTGAGTGTTTAAAATACATTAATGGTGGCTCTATGTCTAGTTTGCATTGATCATTACTCTTTTAAACATGTTTACCACCCTGTTGTTTGGGATGTGCACTACTGGCTATGGATGCTTTATTACAGCTTGGTTATTTGTGACTGGTTGCACAAGTCAACTTTACTGTAAGATAATTACATAACACTTTAAGGTGCAATGGCCTTAAAATCTGCTCTTAAGCAGATATTGCAGTGGAAACATTTACTTTCCCCACACACCAAATACGTAGTTTTACTATTTCTTTGAACATTTATTTGCAGATTCAGTCAAGGACAGGTAGGCTATGATGAAGGGGTCTGCAGCTGAATTTTTATATCTATTTTCATTGCCTCTATTCCTTGGGTCTGATATGAGGGCAGACTACGGCATCTATAATTTATTCAGCAGGATATATTACATTGACTTACAAAATAGTAAATTTATGCCCCTTTTGGGTCTTAGGGTAGATACTCAAGTGAGATGCAGCAATACGTTTGGATGTTCTTGAAATTCTACACACTTCCAGATACAAGTTTGTGTAGAATGAACTGTGCCAGAGCAAGTGGAATATTGCCTGCTGCTCATATCTGTATGCAATCTAAAGTCTTTTAGTGATGAACAGAAAGCATGAGTGTCAGCATGTGGTGCATCAGGAATATCTTGACAATAATCCATTTTAATGTGGCACCTGCATGCACATAAACTTGCATACAGAACCACTCATACTTCAGTCATAGTTCCATACCCTTTGTACCACTTCCCAAAGTGGACAGTGAGATGTGTATAATACCAGTATCTAATATCCTTAACTGCTACCCATGTCTATTTAAGTCCACATTATAAAATACTTTGGTGGCCCAGAGGCACAAGTCATTAGCACCCAAAACCTAGATCTCAGAAAAGTCAGTATTAATGATGCTGGTGATGTGGTATCTACCCTTCCATAATTTCATCCTTGATCATCTGTAGAAAATAAATAATTTGTCCTGTGATATATTAATGATGTCAACCTCATCTCATTACAACATAATCCATGATTCGCAATGCACAGCTGGCTTTAAATACACCAGTGCAGCCTTCACACATCTGCACATTTAGTGATGGACTGACCTATATGAAGACGAATGTTATTGATTTGTGCAAATGCTCCTTTGCATCATCATCAATAGCTGTTGCCAGCAGTGGGAGAAGATAAGAGACATATTGTGATGTACTGCTGACAATATGACTCAATCAAGGCATTCAGATATCATACTGTATAGCTGGGAAGAGGCCAGAGGACCAGTGGATTACCAGAATCTAATGTGCAACCTATTTATACAGCCCTGAGCATTTGTGGCATGGCTAAGGATAACAGTTATGGCTGGGTTTAGTCTAATGACTTTTCATCTGCTGTGCTTTGTATGCAAGGCATGGAAGGAAGATAACCATCGAGCGGCAAGGTCTTTTGCATGACATTTTTGTGATATGTATGCATTTCCTCATTTCTAGCAATGAATAGCTCAGGTTACTTTGCTGTGCATTCATGTTTCACAGTACATTAATATCTGCTCTACATAGGAGCTGCAGGATATGTAATGAAATATCTAAGCCAAATGCAAAACATTGTAACCACAATATTATCTAAATCTTACCACAATGCCTGCCTACAATATCATAAATCAGAAAACTTTACAAAAGTACAAAATAATAATATTTGCAGGGAGGGGTTTCACCCCTGCCTCCACAACATGGGTGTTCAGCTCCTATTCCTTAATCTCCACTTATACTGCCTCTGAGGTTGCACAGACTCAGGTAAAAGGGAAAGGCAAATTTATTTTTAAAATTGTTTATCTTGTTTCTAGGATGCCTAATCAACAAGCCAAATTTATTTAACATTTGTTAACTGGGAAAGTCCGACTTGGAACAAAGCCAATTTTTAGCAGAGGCCCATGGAGAAATGCTCCAGATGCATGTGTTTGTAATGTGGGAGGAAACTGGATCACACAGAGGAAACTCACATGATTACAGGGAGGACATGCAGACTCCACACAGAAAACACTCCAGCCAACAATCAAACTGGAGAACCTCTTGCTGTGAGGTGACAACACTACCACTGCACCACTGCACCATCCAAACACATAATTTAAATATATAGAGAAGTTTTAGTGTGAACAAAATGTATGGTGAAAATATATAACATTTTCCAAACTATATCATGGCTCTTTTTCTTTGCAGGTAGGTGGGTAGGTTACCAGCTTAGTAGGAAAAACCTGATTAACAAACAGTAACTAAAATAAATAATAAGCAAACAAATAAATAAATAGTATGTTCAGACCTGGCTATAGCACCCAGATATAGTAAGTTTCTTTGCTGCATGAGCTTGGATTCCACTAAATGTTTATATTTCTGAGTTTATGTCAGCTGTGTGGCAGACGGATACAGCCCTGACTATAACCTAGACGAGCCTGGCTCAAATGCTGACCAAGAAATGGAGAGAATAACGGGCTGTGTGATGATTACGCATTATCCCCTCACCGCTGCGAGGGAGGGTGGGTGAGGGGATATGATGGAAGCATGCTGAGTGTCCTGTGCTTTAGTGGAGTACAGAGCTATAGATGGGGCATTGACCAGAATATATAGGGATGGACGTTATAGAGGTAAATCATCACATAGGTAGGACTGCTTCTTCACTGTGCCCAAAGCATGTTCAGTCCTAAGGATGTTTAGCAGGAAAGTACAGCTAAGTACAGAAAAGCCCAGCAAGCTACAGCGTGACGTACTTGCATATCTGCTCCACTCCCCAGCCATGGGATGGTTGGATTGCTGCATAAGCATGTGGGTTTTTTTTCCACTGGAAAAAGAAGACCTATCTGAAGAAGGATTTTGTTTAGCATACTAAGTTAGTGGTGGCGGAATAAAAAAATCTTTTGGAATATACAGAAATATAGACATGGACATTCCTTGTCAAGCAATTCAAGTGCATACAAAGAATAAATCTGGACTGGAGAACACGAAGATTTGTAGCACTGTATATCTTAAAACTGGGGAAGTTCCTTATTTTGAGATTATATATGCATGAAGAGATGAAATTTCTTAAACAATGTGACCTGTATGTTTATCCAGTCAGTGACTAATGTCATGAAACACACCAAATATCCATATTTTTATCTACACATCTCTTGTGGTGGACAATAAAAATTATCCTGGGAACATAATGTAGATCTGTATGTATGTATGTATGTGTGTATATATATATATATATATATATATATATATATATATATATATATATATATATATATATATATATATATATATATATATTAACCCTCAAATTGGCATTCTGCACATTTTGCCCCGGATATGAGTATACCTGGATTAAACTTGTATTACAGTTTGATGTAATGTCATTTTCTAATGCAGACTCTTAGAGTTCACTGACAGTATATTCCAGTATCTCAGGAAGATAAATCACAGTTACTTCAAGCCAGCTGACAGCAGTTTAAGCAGCTGCAATCATTGTAAATGTCATGGGAGTTTCTTCTTTTATCTTACTAAATGCAAAAGCATACCAGGAATGGGTAATATCTCCTGGCCATCAAGAATCCTGCTTTTTACATAAATATCAGCAAGCAGTAAGTAAATTCTGTTGACGAAATGTAATAAAACAAAGACTATTTCAAATACATGCATTCCCTGATGCATTCTGAAACCCAGCCTCAGTCACTTACAGTGTGCTGGCAAGATTATAATGTTTGCTTTTATCTGTCAGAAATCAATATTTCAAACATCTGATAAAAGAGGAAATTGAACTGGGAATAGTCTGAAGGGCTGTAAAAACTACAAAGCACAATTATCAAAAAGCACTTAAAGTGCTTAATAAGATACACATATAAAAACTGTTCAAATTAATGTCTAGGAACCATAATGAGAACTTTTTTCGTCCTATGCTTTTTGATCACAGCATGGTGTAATTTGAGAGCAGAATTTCTGGTCAATACATTTTTTTTTTCAATTTACATGAAGTCCCAGCAGGTTTTAACAATCCATTTCTCGCAGAACAGTGCCATTATGCATGATTGGTTAATATTTCAGTTCATTGAAAAAACATTATTTGTATGAAATTTGCGGGTTAACTATTCTAAGCTGTCATGGCATAAATGGGTCTCTAGGTAAATGAAAGTTTTACTGCCAAAAAGCAATTTGGGAAATCAGATAGTTTAGAAAATCATATCATAGACATGCCAACGCATATAGATTTAAATATCCAATGGTACTATGATTATTACTGTCATTTTTAGATAAAAATACAGCATGCAGCAAGTGAGTTTTAACCACTATCATTTTAGTGTGTCAGCAATTTACAGTGATAGCTGCTTTAATTATAGAACTTTCTCTCTGATTAATCAAAAATGTTGATGCAGAAACAGCACGTTAGTTATACAATATGTAAGGATCTTTTTTACTTTTTTTTTCTGCTGATGATTGTGAGTGCAAATGTGCTTAATAAAAATAACCATATGAAGGTAAACAGCTCAGACCTAGGTTTCCATTTCATTGTACAGTCTTTTAGAGGCAATTTGTTTACAGTTTCTTCAGTGCTACTTACTGAAGCAATGTGTGAGTATTAACTTTTATTTTGGCTTCTTAGATTTTATAGCATATTTTTCACTGTCAGAATGTATTGTATATATCGTGCTGTTTTGGTGTGCCTGTACTGTGCTTTGAAAAGTAATCACACTAAGTAATGCTGTTAGAGGTCAGGAAACTGGGCACATCTTTTTAAAAGAAGCAGTTTAATGAGATATAAAATGGATTTTGATTTCTTAAAAGAAACTTGGTTAAAGTTTAGGGATACAAAGCACTTTTCGTACCATCTGATGGTGAGATTTATTCAGGTAAAATCATTCACTGAACCAGTACATTTAAATACAGTCCATTGTATTTAAATGTACTGGTTCAGTGAATGATTATACCTGAAGAAGTCTCACCATCAGGTGGGATGAAAAGTGCTTTGTATTCACCTTTGTTTTACAGTATGTTGCTGCTGTTGTTTGTCTTTCGGCTTTTCCCAGTTAGGGGTCACCACAGTGGAACTCCGGTCCGCTAATGATTGGCAGTAGATTTTCACGAATGCCGAGGTGCCAGCTCGACGTTCAGCCTTCAATGAAGGCATGTATATATTCTAAATATTTTTTATTTGTGCTACATTAGAGGACATATTGGTCTTACATTATCAAAGTGGACTTACATCTTTCTGTAGGTGTGTTGGATCTGTTTGCTTGGTCTTTTACCTGTTCCTGGTTTAAAGTTTAGGGATGCCTGATACCTGAAAAGGATAAATATAACCCTTCCTGCAGCAAAGTATGACTTCCTAACAATTAATGTGGGTTCTTTAGCAACATTTATTAGAGTCTTCATGTGGCTCTGAGTAAGTTAAATAGATCCATGGTGAATAGTTTGAGCCCTAACCATCACTGTACCTTCTTCAAAAAATTAATATTCTTCCTATTCAGCTAAAGGCCACAATAGCAACTTGTCTAATTAACATAATTTTTCTTTATACAGCACATCCAACTGTGGATAAATACTGTAGTATCTGACACTGACAACTACAGAACACCTGTTACAGTCCTTTGATGTTACTTCGCCATTATTTTGATTTACTTAAAATGTTTTGGTCTTCCATATCCACGCCATCAAACTCCTCCATTACCTTCCTTTCTCATTCATTCATTCATTCATTCATTCATTCATTCATTCATTCATTCATTCATTCATTCAGTCATTCGTTCAGTTGATGGTCATAGAGACATTGCTAGCTAGGAAAAAAGTCAAGCAGAGATAAAACAACCGGAATTAAGACCTTTAGAAAAGGGTAGGAGCAAACTACATAGGAAACAATGGGAATTGTGGGAACAGTACATACAAGGAAGGAATGAGACCTAAAAGGCAGCAGGACCTAAATGAGCTATGTGATGTTTGAGTGAGAAAGATTGGGTAGATTGTAAGTAATGTGTAATGTTTGCAACTGAGAGTGTGTCAGTATGGTCTGTGATGTAAAATGCTTGCAACTAGGATTGTGTTGCTGTGGCTTGTTTTCATTTATATACATGTATGATTGCCTGTGTAGTGATGGTTAACAAAGATGTTACTTGTTAAAAAAAGCAAGAATTGAATAATTTATGTAATATTGCTTAGGTTATATGATATATAACAATATACGTGAAGTCTAATGTTTATGTTAATATTGTTTGATTACTTTTATGTGAATGCAAATTTGCATATGTCACAAGTGACAATTCAGTAAAGTTGTTTGAAAAAAAAGATGACATGAGACATTATTTACACAGGCAGTTACATTTTTTTTCATTATGCCATATCCCCTGTCCAGTGTTCACTGTTGTCAGAGAAGGCAAGGCCATAGATTATATACAGCAACACTAGAACCCACACTTATCATCACTGGTTTTGGTCCTTGCCAGAAACCCCATCACTCCTAAAAGAATTGCTTGCTGTCAAAGTTGCCGCTCCTTGATATCCCTTCCACCCCATGCTGACTCCTTAGTGACCAGGTTCATGAATCAAACTGAGATTTACTGAATGACCGTCAGGGCTCCATCCCTTTGTTCTGCAAAACAGGCCTTCAGTTCTCTCCTGAAAGTTTCAGCAGGGCCAGTTCTCAGCACCTAAAATGTGACACCTGAATATGGAATGCCCTTCCAATTACAATTAGAGACACTGACACATTCGCCCAGTTTAAGACTGTTGTTAAATTATTTTACAATTTTGTTTATGTGGCTGCTTTGAAAGAAAACTATCGATTCATTTTTACTGCCCTTCTGCTTCATTCTTTCCTGCTACTCCAATGTGCCCCATCCATCTTCGTGTTCTACTGCTCCAAAATTGTCTGTGTTCTAAGGCTGGACCAGCACAGAACCTAAGGCCATTCTGAGAGTCATGTCATTGTCTACTTCCACCAGGGATTTTTTTTTTGTTTATGACCTGCCCCTTGGTATCTCCCCCTCCTCTGCATTCTTTTGTTAAATCCAGGGACTGCTCCACTCTATGGACCACACCTCCCTGCAAGGAATGCCTAGACGAATACCCCCCCCCCCCCAAGATATGCATGCCCATCCCTTCCTTCTAGCTCCTAAGACAGCCAAGCCGCTAATTATGCCAGGGTTACGTGAGACATAGTTAGGTCATTAACCCTCAACTCCATGGCTCTGGCCTGAAAACTGTTGATTTTTGATAGTAATTTGAAGAAGGTTGTGTCATTGCTACTGCAGTGGTTTCTCAGCTTGTTTCACAATAATTGTAATTATTTTCATGATGTTTTATTTTGGATTGTTACCTTACTGTATTTATTTGTTTAAATTAGATGCCTGTAGTATGCATCTTTTTTATGCAACATTCTTATGCTAAACATTTTTATCTGAATCATTTTTATTAAGATCATTCACATCATGGCTAAACGTATCTACATTATAACATTCTATGGTATACTTCAACATAACCTAACTGATAAAACAAAGTTTTTTTGTGTTATTTGTTGATACATTGTATCTCCCAGTTAAACTAGTCCATACCATATATAAAAATAACAAACATTTATATATGTAGTCTCTTCCTTGTCCTCTATAAACCTTCTCTCATTCTCAGATTATAACACTTGTGCCTTGCTTCTCTTCAGCTACTAATCCCTTAGTATCGTCTGGCTGCTGCCATATACTGTATCTAATTTCTGCTTTAATATTTTTATCTAAAACATATTACCCTCACTCAGTATTACTTGTCTTACCTCTGCCCTATCCTTTCTACCCTAACACTACTGATGTTGCTCACTTTCCAGCCCCTTATATTGTCCCTTTCCATGCCATTAATCATCTTTCCTTCCTTTATTCTCTCCTTAATACCCACTGCCTTTGTCTGTTATAAATCATCATAGCATCCATCCTTCCTTTACCTTTTTTTATAGCCTACTCCATACTGCTTTCATCGACTGTCAGTCTTTCTGCATCAGTTTACATCTCCACCACATACCATATATGGATGGTATCTACTTCTCTTTCCCCCACCTCCTGCAGTGTGGACTTTTCCATTGGCCCACCTGTCATAAGATCCACAGGGTCCTATTCTATTGATGTAATGGCTTCCTCTGCTAAGCTTCTATTGGCCCTGATACTTGAAGAACTTTTCCACCTGTCATGTTTCTTTCCACTTCCTTTCATTTTCCATGCCAGAAGTTTATTTAATCCATCTCTCTCTGTGTTTTTAGGCTATTATATCCTTCTCTTCCACGTACCTATATATTTGTGCTATACTTCTTTTCAACACCCTATCCATTGCTCCTTTCTTCACTAACATGTTCTTTATTCCTTCTCAGACATTCCTCATTTCTTTGCACATCTGTTCTCATGATTATCCTCCTGTATATTAGCCAGTCTCCTACACTCAACCCCAAAGTCTCCTTTGCATGTACAAATAATGCTCAGTGCCCTCTCACCTTCTCTTCTTACATCTGTTCTATGTATCTCAGTGTATCTCAACCTTTTCTCATTGCAGTTTCTCCATACATTTCTACATACTTGCTGCTGCCTCTAACTCACTGTGTTACCAATTCCGTTCACTGTTGGTCTTCACAGTCTCATCCGCATACCTTATTCCCACTACTGTTGCTTTCTGGATCTCCTTAACGGTACTTCTTCTGTTACTTCTATCATTATCCCCCCAGTTCTTCCTTCTAATCTTTTCACTGTGTAAGTGCCTCAGTCCTTGTCCTACATTCACCACTATAGCACATATCTTAAATTCAGGTATACCCCCATCCTCCTGCTATGCTTTGGGTCCTCGGTTTTTCCTTACTCCACTATATATGAATCTGTCACATACCTTCTATATTTCCCATACCACACAGCCATTGATTTAATCTATGCATGCCTTAATATGTAAATTACTATCAGTAACACCCATACCTCTCAAATGTCCAGATTTTCAAAGAATGCCCAGATTTTTGCCACATATTTTTGGTCAGTTCCTTCTAAAATGTGTGGTTTTCTGGCAAATCACTAAGGATTCCAATCACTAAATAATAACATACATTTGTGTTTCTGACTTCATATCCTTCAGAAAATAAAATCCATGAACTTCAGGCTCCTTCTTTACTTTGAAAACTTTAATTTTAGATTTAACTTTAAAACAGCAAAGAACAAGTAAAACCACAATAAATCAAGCGCTTTCACCCAGGCTCTCCCAGGTTTTTTCAAGACAAGTTATAAGCCATTTTCTTTGACCTTTTATACAGGAATGTTATGTGCAATCATGTGATCAATTAAACATTTAATTATTTAATTGTCACAGTTAGTTAACTCTTTGTTTCCAGAAAAAATACTTTTTAAAAATCTCCTGTGTGCTGATTATGTTGAATACCTGAGTAAAGAACTACTAGCAACATACAGTTCTTAGTTTCAATATAACAATAGTTTAGTTTATGGTGTTAAATGGTTAGAAAACCTTTAAGTTGTTTGCATATTTGCATTTTAAGTATAATAATGTGTAAACCTGCCATCAAATTATTACGTTGCAGTAAAATTTCATCTCATGTAACAAATGTATAAAAATATTTAAAACATTTAAAATGTAATGATACAAATAAAATAAATATAATAAATGTATAAATCAATATATTGGCTATTTTAGATACTTAAAAACTCTGTCTCAACAGCCCTGTTAAAATACATATTGAAAATACATGCCATAAATAAGGATTAAAAATATCCATTATCAATACGCTTAGTAAATACCTGTTAAAAATGCGTATAAAAATGCATGTCAAAGAAATACATATTCAAAATACATTAAAAGTATGCATCAAAATACATGTTAAAAATATGTTAGAAATAATTCGTGTGCAAGTCCAAAATGTGAACTAATAAACATTATCATTAGAGTTGTAATTATAATGTCAGCATCTTGTACCAAGTATGTGTGCCGGATCTTACAGTGTTTGATAGCCATAGCCTCACTCTTCTTATTAAAATACTTGCATGTAAAAAACTTATTTGTAGATTATATACAACTAAATGTAAAAAATTGTTGTGGTAAAAATCTCCACCTAGAACGTTCTTTGAATAGTCTTATAGTATGCTTATGTTATAATTTTGCCCTTCTGAGTTTAAGTGCACTACTTAGACTTATAGCATCATTCAAGCCAGGGGGTCTTGAGGCATCCAATGTTAACTGCCAAAGAAGTTCTTTGTGTTCTAGGGAAAGAGGTTATCCCACACAAATGTTTGAATCGATAGCCATGGAGGTCATAGCTAGTAGAAAAGTAAAATATTTTCCCCTGCTGGGTGAAGTCCATAGTCACGAAATGGTGACAGTAGAGAATGCCAATAAGGGACAAACTAAGTCATTTATACACACTAATTGTAATGAAAGTGCAGCAGTAGAGAAGATTGTGGAGAAGTATTGGCGAATTTTAACATCTAATGAAGAATTCAAACAAATTTTAGAGAATAAACCTCATTTTATTAAGAGAAGGAATATGAATTTAAAAGACTGTTTTGAGGCCAATCTATTAGTGAAGGAGAATGAAGGACCATCTAGGTGTGGTACATTTAAATGCAAAACATGCAAGCAGTGTCCTTATGTTATGAATAGGAAGGGTTTATACCTTAAATCAAGGAAAAGATATGTTGGATCTTTAGCCTACTATAACTGCAAAACTAAAGGGATGGTTTATCTCGGAATTTGCCAACATTGTCTGAGTTTTTATGTAGGCAAAACAGAAAGAACACTAGCAAAAAGGATTTATGAACATCTTTATGAAGTAAGCAAGCAAAAGGAAACGAATGCGTTTTACAGGCATTCTTTAAATTGTAATCAGATGGATCTAAAATTTTTAGTGTTAGACCAAGTGAAGAGTAACCCAAGAGGTGGAGATTGGGAATCTTCCCTAGAATACAAAGAACTTCTTTGGCAGTTAACATTGGATGCCTCAAGACCCCCTGGCTTGAATGATGCTATAAGTCTGAGTAGTGCACTTAAACTCAGAAGGGCAAAATTATAACATAAGTATACTATAAGACTATTCAAAGAACGTTCTAGGTGGAGATTTTTACCACAATAATTTTTTACATTTAGTTGTATATAATCTACAAATAAGTTTTTTACATGCAAGTATTTTAATAAGAAGAGTGAGGCTATGGCTATCAAACACTGTAAGATCCGGCACACATACTTGGTACAAGATGTTGACATTATAATTACAACTCTAATTATAATGTTTATTTGTTCACATTTTGGACTTGCACACAAATTATTTCTAACATGTTTTTTTAACATGTATTTTGATGCATACTTTTAATATATTTTGAATATGTATTTCTTTGACATGCATTTTTATACGCATTTTTAACAGGTATTTGCTAAGCGTATTGATAATGGATATTTTTAATCCTTATTTATGGCATGTATTTTCAATATGTATTTTAACAGGGCTGTTGAGACAGAGTTTTTAAGTATTTAAAACAGCCAATATATTGATTTATACATTTATTACATTTATTTTATTTGTATCATTACATTTTAAATGTTTTAAATATTTTTATACATTTGTTACATGAGATGAAATTTTACTGCAACGTAATAATTTGGTGGCAGGTTTACACATTATTATACTTAAAATGCAAATATGCAAACAACTTAAAGGTTTTCTAACCATTTAACACCATAAACTAAACTATTGTTATATTGAAACTAAGAACTGTATGTTGCTAGTAGTTCTTTACTCAGGTATTCAACATAATCAGCACACAGGAGATTTTTAAAAAGTATTTTTTCTGGAAACAAAGAGTTAACTAACTGTGACAATTAAATAATTAAATGTTTAATTGATCACATGATTGCACATAACATTCCTGTATAAAAGGTCAAATAAAATGGCTTATAACTTGTCTTGAAAAAGCCTGGGAGAGCCTGGGTGAAAGCGCTTGATTTATTGTGGTTTTACTTGTTCTTTGCTGTTTTAAAGTTAAATCTAAAATTAAAGTTTTCAAAGTAAAGAAGGAGCCTGAAGTTCATGGATTTTATTGTCTGTTACCAGTTGGTTTTCGTGGTGCTTTGCACTTGAACTTTGTCTTGATCCTTCAGAAAATGCATACTAATGCAATTCCTGTTATTCTAGCAACTTTCTAAGTTTATAAGGACATTATTTAAAATGTGTCCTTAATTTTGGGAGTGTCCCCTGCCACCCCTCCATTATTTTAGGCTTTGTCCAGATTTCTTACTCTAAGAGGTTGAGAGGTATGGTAACACCATTAATCCTGACACTTTTATTCTCCCAGTTAATTTGCTCATTTATTGGTCGATTTGTCCAGCTTTCCCTTTATTGTGTCCCTTAACTCCTTGCAGTTTTCCTCCTCCCCCTCTTACTTTTGGATGTATTTTTACTGCTAAGTATTACTCTCCCCCTTTTAATCATGGAAACCCTAACAAGTTTTCACCTTTCCTCTTATCCATATTACTAATGATTCCTTGGGATAATATACCAAGCCTTGTGCTTTTCCAAAATTCTCAGACATCTGAGGTAACATCTCTTCCATGTCTAAGAATAATAATAATAATAATAATAATAATAATAATAATAATAATAATAATAATAATAATAATAACTTACAGTCATCAGTGAACAAGTTTCTGTTATTCTCCTTTTATCTTATTCTTCAGCTTTCTATCAATTTATTCTCTGTGATGGTTTTTCTATAAGCAGAAAAAAGTCCCTGGGGCAGTGGATGTCCCTGCCTTATTCTCATCTGACAACCTCCATTTACCATCATTTGAACATTCGTCTTCTTAGATAGTGCCCTAAGACGCTGTATAGATATTCCTTCTCCCAATACCTGTTTCAGGGTCATTGTAAAAATGCTCCAACTTACTGAGCTGAAAGCATTCTGAATATCCATATATAGTATTTTATCATGAAGATCATCAATGCCAGGAAAAGTGATTTGTTGGTCTAGTGGTACAATTCTCACTTTGGTTGTGAAAGGTCCTGAGTTCAAATCCCCAACAAGCTGGATGTTTACAGTAGTGAGGAAATTATTCTATGTTATGCACCATATAAACAAAGGTAAGGCATGTAGGTCCAAGGAAGTCATTGTTCCACTGCCTTTGGCATTCATCAGACCTCTGTTTAAGTACAATGCCACCCCTCTGGTGTGTACCTAACCAGGCACTTGAAACAATTGGACTGTCCACACAGATTCCTCACTAAAACAATACAGGGTGTTAACAGCATGTCCCGCATAGACTGTGTCAATGCCTTATCCCTATATTCTGTCTCCTACAGGCTGTTGAAGGGAAATCTATGCATGGCATGCAAGGTATTGCCAGACCCAATCCTGATGGACCTCCTACGTATCCACAAAACAAACAGCACCAAAATTACCTGTTCTAACCAGGCATAAACAACATTTGGATTGTCCACAGAGGTTCCTCACTAAAAGAATACAGGGCATAAGTGACATGTCCTCTGCAGACCACCTCAAGGTCCTGTCTCTGTAGTTTTTTTTGTCTCCTACAAGCTGTTGAGGCAAAATCTATGCCTGGCATGCAAGGCATTGTTAAACCCCACTTTGATGGACTTCCTGCATATCCAAAAATTAAACAGCACCAGAATAACTTATTCTAAAGACTTAAACCTTACCTGTGATATAAATAGGATGTGCTGGACAAACAGGTATGTATCCCAGTGATTACCCCTTCTCTGGAACAGGCTGTCCATTGGTGTGAAGCAGAGTTTCTCTATAGCCCAATTCAATTGTAACTTGGACAGTTGGATGGGGAACAGGAAATTAATGTGTGGTTTAACACCTATATGTCTAGTTGACACAGGCAGCCTGTAAATGGTTCATCTCCCAGGCCCCCTGTTTGTAAATGTTTTATCTCATAGGCCTCTGCTTACACTTATCAAGATACCAGAACTTGTCAGAGATTTAAGATACGTGGCTAGGTTTAAAAAGACCTCAGTGGTCAATAGCCTAGTAAACACCTATGAACAAGAGATTGCCAAGTCATATCAATGGTACTGCTGGAAAAATGAGCAGAGATGAAACGAATGTCATTGTTTGTGATATCTTTACTGATAAAGTTTTAACTGTGATGTGTATAATAAAGAATGTAATATTATTTGTTAAAACACAGTAAGTTTGTGTAGAATACCAAATAAGTTCTAAAAGTATGGACTGAATTCTTCAGAAAGTGCTTTTATGTATTTAGCTACAAAAGATTGTGGCTGTCATTTTATTTCTTTGTTTATAAGGGTAATCCCATAAGACTGGCTTTCAGACAGCTGCACTAAAGACCTACATGTACACCAACAATTAAATAAGATTCACTGGAGGGACAAGTAGCTAACTCAATATTCCTAGCCTGTGGAATTATTAACCATTGCAGGTCAGGCAAAGTACTTCTCTGATTATTTTCAAGGATAATGTTGATAACTGCATGGATTGATAGATGCAGATTTAGACCAGGGTTATCATGTTCAGCTATGGTAGATGTAGGTGGTGAGCACTATTAAGTGCATTAAAATGGTGGTAAGAGCTTTTAAGTGTGTCTTCTTAAAGTGTATAGTGTCAGACATCTTATGGACACAATGATCAGTTGCCAGGCATTGATTCTATGCTCTTATGTTTCCATCGGTGTGACTATGGACATCTACCTTTTTAGAAGAGACACTGTTTTTCTCTAAGATACTATAACTTAATATATGTATTTGGTGGTCAGTAGTGCAGATTATGGGACTATAGCCCTTGGTCATCACATATAAACTGGTGCCAGCAGTGTGGCGTTGGACTTGTACTTGGCACCTAAAATACCTAATCCAGAATAGAAAAAAAGAAAAATTAATCAAATTAACCTTAACCAATACTAGCAGTGTAAAAACTGGAAATGGACTTTACTAGAAGCTTGCTTTCTTCAAAAATACATAGACATATTTGCAATCACAGAGTCTTGGTTAAAGGATTATTACTTCATATTGTAAATTGTTTATAAACTATATACTTGGCCCTAGGACAGAAGAAGGGCTATCACCATAACTTAATGCAGTACTGATATCAATATCCATTTGATACAGAGAAGTAACACAATGACAGATGATACTACGACATGACTAGTCACTGATGTCAGGATAGGAGCACGCATGCATTTCTGGCAGCAGTACTTATTTCTTCTATGCTATTTAACTAATTTTACTTATTAGTTCCAGTATGATAATGTTCATCTGAATGACTTAAGTTATCCCTGTCCTGTTTTCACTGTCCCATGCTTGTTTCAAGACAATATTCTCCTGAAAGCTAAGAAATGCTGTTATTGTTTGTAGTGTTTGACTAAATTGACATGTACTCCATTTATGAAAAAACTTAGCCCTACATTGGTATTGTTTCATTTCATTAATAATCTGATTGCAATCTAATGTAATACATTTTTATCTGGTGTTGTCTAACAAGAAGCACAAAGAGCTACTGGCTTGCTACAGCACTACTATCTCAATTAAATTAAGGAATTAAGCTCAGAAAAATGGAAAGATGAACCACAGTACACAAGTAAGCAGAAATGCTGCTTAGCACTGAAAAGTAAACCTAGAAAAGCAACTAAGAGAGACAAGTACACATGCATTAGAAATAATCTATCCTTTCTTGTAACCCATACCGATTTTGGAAACATATTAATTCTTTAAGTGTCAATCAGCAACTCTGGTATCTTAGGAAGTCTTCATCAAATGAAACCTTCTTAACAGATTGATAATGTTATATCTGTAGCATAAAACCCTTAGCAACCTTTTTCTGTCTGCAAGCACTCATACAGCTCAGATGTATCTGACAACATCAATCAGCAGATCACTTACACAGAAATCTACTAAAAAAGCTTCATCATCATCATCATCATCATCATCATCATCTTTCTATCACCCGTTGGGTCCTCATAATTTCCTTACCCCACTATAAATAACTTTATCACATGCTTTCAATAACCCCCTTTTCCCTTTTCTACATGGATCTGGAGTGTCATGTTAACTATCACCACATCTCTCAATAATGAGACACTTTCTTGCTTTCTTTGACAGTTACGTGTTACTGTTGTGAGTCTTGTCTCACACAATCCATCCATCTCTCAGTGGGACATCCATGTCTTCTCTTGCCTTCTTCCTGTTTCTCTCAAATCTTCTTTACCCAATTGTCTTTTGCTTTCCTGTGCATGTGACAAAACCCCTGTAGTCTGTTCTCCTTGACTGTTTCCATAATTGGGGTTAATTTGGCTTCTCTTCTGATGTCCTCATTTCTGAATCTGTTCTACAATGTGCATCATACAACCCATCTCAAACACTTTATCTCCATCATTTAAGTCTTCCTCAGTTGCTCTGCTTTCACTGATCAAGTTTCTTTGGTATACAGAAGCACTGGTTGCACTTTCGTTTTGTTAACCTTACTCTTCTAGAAACTTCTAAAGACTAGCAAATCCCTAGCATATAGATTATATGTGACAATAAAGACAACCCTGGAACATATAACAATTGCTGGAGTGTATAAACCACCAAAGTCAAGTGCAGATGACCTAGAGATACATTTCTTACATGAAACACAGGAGGGAAGAATAATATTAGCTGGGGACTTAAATTTACCAGAAACAGACTGGAATAATATTGATTCAACAATGTTAGTAAAGAAATTATTCACAGAGTATATTCAGGAACAACAAATGCTTCAGATTGTAAAACAACCTACCAGGGTACAGAATATACTAGATATTGTTTGTGTTCCCAAAGAAATTACTGTAACTTCAAGTGAAGTTTTACCACCATCGATGTGCAGTGATCATGGGGTTATTAAGGTTAATTTGTTGCTAGATAATTCTGCCAAACTGAAATCTAAGCCAGTGCACAGAAGGTTAATCACAGATTATGGGAAAGCAAAACAGTTACTATATAAAACTAACTGGACTGAGGTGTTCAGTAGAAAAACTGTAGATGGAATATGGAACATTTTGAAAGAGAAAATGTTTGAGTGCAAAAAGTCAAAAAAATGTTTAACATCAGGATCTAGGCACGCAACATTAGGGAGGGTATATTTCCATAAGAACAAGATAACCTGATTAAGGTGAGAGACAAAAAATATAAGAAATGAAAGAGAGGTCGAACTACAACTTTGAAAATTGAAATAAACAAGCTGGACAAACAGATTAAGCATAGTGTTAGACAAGATAAAAAAAAATTTGAAGAAAATTTATATAAAGATATTGAGCATAATAGGAAACCTTTTTATAGATACATAAGATGTGGAAGGAGTAAAGATACACAAACTGATAAACTGTGTACAGATTCTAAAAGTTATTCCCAGACACAACAGATTATAGATATATTTACAAAATCTTATGCAAAACAGTTTGGCTCCAGAAAAGGGATGGTAAGTTGTCCTAGTGACATCCAGGTAACCCCGGATACTGGAATCAAATTAGATTATATTGAAAAAGAACTATGCAAAGTGGATCCAAACAAAGTGCAAGGAGGAGACAGAATAAGTAACAATGACCTGAGAACATTTCAGCAAGAACTTACATTACCATTATATATGTTATTCACTAGGTCATATAAATATGGGGAGATTCCTCAAGATTGGAGACATGCACTTATTAAACCTATCTTTAAGGGAAAGGGGAGTAGGACAAACCCAGAATCATATAGACCCTTAAGTCTGCTTTCATGTTGTGGAAAAATAATGGAGAAGGTAATACTGGATAAGTTATTGTCAGAACTGGATAGGTTGGGATTTGAAACTATATATCAGCATGAATATGTTGAAAATAGATCTATAACCACCTGTAACATGATGTTCTATAACAATATAATAACAGCTATGAATGAAAAATTGTGCTGTGATGTGATTTATATAGATTTAACTTCAGCATTTGACAGGGTCATACACAAAACACTGATCAATAAATTAGTACAACTAAGTATTGATGTACTGTTGATAAGAGGGATAGCTGCATGGCTTACAAATAGGACATGGCAAGTATCACACACCAACTGGACAGGTGAAATCCTTGGTTACAGTCAATGTGTCCAACAGACTTTGCCCTTGGCCCTTACATGTTTAGATTGTATCTTTCAAACCTTACTTTTTTATCTGAGGTGTTTTGCAGTCTATATGCTGATGACCTGAAATTGGGTAAACTGATTACAAGTGTTACAGATAAGGCATGTCTGCAAAATAATTTGACTAAATTGACCATTTGAACACAGGAGAATAATATGTTGATAAATGCATCAAAACCTAAGCATATGAGATTTGGGAGACATAAACTGAAAGGTGAATATTTAATACAGCACACAGTGATTGAAACTGTCGACTCATTTAAGGACCTGGGTGTATGGGTAGATTCAGCTATGCATTTTTCTAATCATATCAACCAATTGGCTAATGATAGTTATAGAACTATAGGTTGTATAAAAATATTTATAAAGTCTAGGAAATCAGCCATAATGAAGTTGCTGTTTGTTAGTTACATTAGACCCAAACTTGAGTATGGAATAACAATATGGAAACCCTACATGAAAAAAAGCATGAATAAACTGGAAAGAGTACAGCGGAAATATACCAAGGGCATCCATGGATGTAAAAATCTCGGTTATTATGAAAGGCTAAAATATCTGAACTTGTGCAGTGTCTCTTACAGATATTTAAGAGGATATCTTATTGAGGTATATAGGGCATTTAGGGACAACTACCTCTGGGAATGTTTGAGATTATCAAAAAGTACTAGAGAATCATCAGATAACCTATGTAGAAGATTCTATAGGAATGAGAAGTGTACTGATTGGTTCTCTGACAGAGTAGCTGATGCTTGGAACAGACTACCAAATTACTTTAAAGCAAGTACTAGTTTAGATATTTTTAAGAACAGCCTGGACATTTATTATGGGAGCAAGTGTTTTGGTATATTGGCAAGCTAGAAGGGCATTATGCCCGTGCTTGAAACATTTGTATGTATGTATGCATGTATGCATGTATGTATGTATGTATGTATGTATGTATGTATAGAACACCAACCAGCAATCTGTTGGCATTACTCATTTCAAATAATGACAGCCCTGATAATTTCTAACCTTCTTGTGCATCTTTAGAATCTTTCTCTAGCAATAAGAATTATACTCCCTTATTTTAAGCACACAGTTATATCATACTATGTAATGTACAAGTTTCAAAAAGCCAGAATTCTAGAAAAATAATTTGTAATATGGTACTTGATCATATCAATATGCATAGATCACTTTTTCACATGGTTTTTAGTATGGGTTTAAAAATCTAACAGTCATATGCAGCACTACATGGCCCATATTAACTGTGTAATAGTCTCATAACTAGTACGGTATTTATTGAAATAAAGAGCTCTTTGAATCACTAACCCATCAGATGTTCATAAAGAAATGTAAAATACTTGGCTTTCAAGAAGGTCCACTAATACAGTTTTGCAACTATTTCACCAGTGTCATTTTTTTTCCAAATAACAACCATTGTAGTAGACGTTCATATTAAGGAAGCTAACTTTGGCACTCCCACAGTGCTCAGTTTATGGCCCATCCTTTTTCCCTTATTGTTAATGACTTACCAAATGACATCACTCAGACTCCACTTATGGTATACTGACTGACATATTCCTCCTTAAACCAGGTAAAACACAATCATACATTTGTTGCTGTTTAGTCCTTCAGGAGAGTGCAAATCTTCATGACCTCAAATAATTTGGAAGACCAAACCTGTCTGCCAACAGCTGCCTCTTTAAACTCTTGCACCTTCATCGTCATTACATTGTTTATCCGTTTCAACATCTGTGGCTCTTTTCTTCAATTGCCTTTGGTCATTCACAGAATCAGTGTCTTCTCTAGTGATTCCTGTTGTTTGTGAAGGTATTTCAGTTTTAGTAATACCATCAGTCTTTCCATTGGTCAGTTTTAGTTTATCAAGTTAAATATTATCTAATTTGATCTTCTTGCAGTCCATGGAATTCTCAAATGTTTTCTTCAACATTACAGTGAAGAATCATCAATTTTTTAGCACAAAGCCTTACTTATAGTCCCAGTCTCGTAACCATATATTAATAATGGAAAAAACATTAACTTTGATTTTATGGGAATTTGCTGACACTATGATGTCTTGCCCTTTAAAAATGTATCTGTCTTTATTATATATTTCCTTCAATGAAGAAAATGTCTTAATTTCATGACAGTAGTTAATGTTCCCAGAGATCTTTGAGCTGAATAAAATAAAATCTGTCATTAATTCTACTTCTTGCACATCAGTGTACAAAGAGTTGATAGGACTAGATCTTATATTTTTAATTATTTCATGAACAGTAAGCCAGCTGCCGCACTTTCAGCCTTCATCTTCAACTCATCCTCATTTTAATTCATCAGAGTAGTATCATCAGCATATCTAAGAGTGTTACTCTTTGTTATAGCAATTTCTGTTCCATCATTTGATTTTTCTAAGTCATAATTGTGTATAATATATTCATCAAATAAAGCCTTGGAACAGACAGTTATCCCATATTTGTTTCTAAATGTAGCATCCTGTCTTGCATAGAAATTTTGCATGAAATAAGGTGACCCAGTATCCACATTTCTCTAAGAGTTACCACAATTTGTTATGGCTCAAGACAGTCAAAGGCGTTAGAGTAGTCAATAAAGTAGAAACAAATATTTCTTTTCTTGCACTGTCTTACTTTCTGTATTAACCAAGAGATTTTGGTAATTTGATCTCTAGTGCTGCTGTCTCTTTTAAAATTAGCTAGTTAATATGATAGTTTTTGGTCCATATATCACTGGAGTCAAGCTTATTAGTATGTGAAACTAATACAATTGTTTGATAATGTAACCACTATTTACAACTGCTTTTCTTTGAGATTGAAATATAAATCGATATTTTCCAATCCAGAGGCCACGGTTGTTTTCCAAATTTGCTAACAAAATTCCAATCAACACATTAATAGCAGCATTTTGCAGGAAATTATATCACATCTGGCAGCTTTATTATTAACAAGGCTCATAAGGCATATTTAACTTTAGATAGATTAAAAACAACAGTCAGGATTAATAACTTTACTGTCCAGGATGTCGGGTTCTAGATTAGGATACATATGGTTTACGTTTCAGTATTATTAGGGTCCTTTTTATATAACTATTCTGTTTATTCCTGTCACCAATATTAATACCTCTGCTTCTGCCAAGTCTCTTCCACCTTTTTTATTTATTTTATTTATTTATTTAAGCCTCTCCCACCTTTGTCTTTTATCATGCCCATTTTTTCCTGGAAATGTCCCTTAATATTTCCAGTCATCTCTGCGAGACCTGTTGTCTTTCCCATTCTATCGTCTTCCAGATATTTGTACTGTTCATTTAAATATGCTTTCTTATCTCTTCTTGATATATATTTTTTATTTTTACTTTATTTATTTTTGCATTTATTTTATTTATATTTCCTAACAGATGTAGAGAACTGATCCACAGAGGACACACTAAAGCTTGGTCATAACTGCACACAAGATAGTAAACATAGTAATAAAAGGACCAATATATTTCAGTATTCCAAATGTGTGCTAATCAGTGAAAACTTGACCATTTTATGGAAGGAGCAGCTTGGTTTCATACAAGTTTATAGACAGTGAGCAAGTCATACATAGGTCCATAGGTTCATTACACATTTTCCAGGGAATATCTATTTATCTCTTGCTCTATCTCTATTAATGTTACATAATTATGTTGTGTATAGTTTATAAGTGCATTTATACATCTATATCTAAGATATATAAATTTGCATGTGTGTATGTAGATATAGATGTGTTATTATTCATTTACTTATCTAGTTGTTCTGCCAAATCTGTTGCTATGCTGCACAGTCCCACTGGTACGGAGTGTTAAGCATCTGATTTGCTGTATAAGGTAAAATATCTTTGTTTTCTTATACCTGCATAGGTGAACAGCACAGATGTTATACCACTGCCATCAAATCACCCAGTACTACAGCACAGGTGTTTGATTAACTGGCTGAGCATATGATTAGCTTAGCAGATGCTTTTGCTGATTTTAGCTGCAACTGGGCATTCAAACAACACCCAGTCCCTTTGTATACAAGTATAGAATGGGAAGTTGTGTTTTACTCCGATTTAGCAGCATCAGGGAGAGGGCAGGTATGCATTACATTACATATCGCATACTAACTCATTCATATGAAGAAAATTCGATATCCATGGTATGCTGAGTCAATAAGGTTAGTTTATTACTGGTCCTGTTTGCTGTGTGTGTGTGTGTGTGTGTGTGTGTGTGTGTGTGTGTGTGTGTATGTGTGTGTGTGTGTGTGTGTGTGTGTGTGTGTAGACACATTACTTAAAATCCCCTTTAGAATACACTGTATTTATTTGTCTACATTGTTTGCTTCATGATTCATTTTTTTCCAGACTGGTAGCTGAGAATGAGTCTATATCAGTACATTGAAGTTTTAAAACTTTGAATGTTCTAATATTGACCCCTATTCAGTGAACGCTAAAAATAGCGAAGCTGCAGAACACTGAATTTTTTTCCTAGGGAAAGAATTAGGTTGGCCAGTTCTGTGGCTTCGCTATTTTTAGCGCTGTGGTGGAACGGTACAGGTCGGGTTCTGGTAAGTGAGCGATTGTGTGGACGTTAGGTTTAGGGGCGGGTTAAGTGAGTTAGGGTTAGGGCATGGGTTAGGTGAGTGTGCGATAGTGATGAACCTTAGGGTTAGGGTTTGGGTTAAGGTAAGTGGATAGATAGATAGTAGTGTATGTACAGTTTAGTGTAGGGTTAGATGTAGGATTGTAAGTGTATGTGTGTGGATTGCTTTTTTTTTGGTGTGCTTGTGTTATGTGTATGTGTTTTGGAATAGCGAATTTTTTCCATGGGAAAAAATTCACTGTTCTGAACGTTAGATATTTTGTGGTTTAGATATTTTAGGTTCAATGTAATAGCGTTTGCTATTTTCATCTTTTGATAGCGTGATATAAACATGCTGGGACTAATATTTGCCCTGCAAGCACATACTTTTAGATAGAGTTATAATTAATGTTGATAATGCCATACTACTGCCATTGTCATTTCCTTTTAGACAGATAGACATATAGATATCAAGCATATATATGAACTCTGAGTTAATGAATTTAAAAGTAGGTTAAAAAGTAGAAGACAACATATTGACTCAATAGTTCCATTCTTCCCATACCTGCTTGCTTGTCCAGTAAACTTTACCTGAAGTATAAATATTGGTATTTGAAAATACATCTGTAATTGATTTTATACAAACATGTGTGTGTGTGTGTGTGTGTGTGTGTGTGTGTGTGTGTGTGTGTGTGTGTGTGTGTGTGTGTGTGCGCGCATGCATGCGCATGTGTGAGCATGCGCACGCGCATGTGTGTGTGTGTGTGTGTGTGTGTGTGTGTGTGTTTGTGTGCGCATCACTAATTTGCCAGAATGTCCTTGATTCTGCCAGTTATAATGATGCTCATATGCCTTCATCAAGTGAATGGTAAGCACTGTTTTGATGGTACATTGGAAGATTCATAGTATTGTGTGATGTAATACTAGTTGAAATTAATATTTATGGAAGTATCCAGTGTGACTGTTTCACAAGGACAAATAAACTATGGTAATGACAGTGCCAAGAATACTGCTGGACTAGAAGCTTCACTTCATCAAACATAATTTAAAGTGTTCTAGTCATATATAGTTTCTTACCTTCGTGTTGCATCACAAAGTACATGACGTGCCAAGCTGCATTTTCACACTTCAGGCGAATATGTTTGGCAGCTGCTTTTGCTTGTGAAAACAAATTAAAGTGACACTTTTCCTATGATCATGGCATTAAACTTAAAGTAAACTTTAACCTTAGTGACATCATAGTAATGAAAAACTGAAGCACATCCATAGACTTTAATGGGTGCACACCACACATGCACATAGGTGCACCTATTAAAATCTATGGACGGAGTGCTCTATGTCCCTATGGTGACATCAGAATAGAGTATACTAAATACATTTGGGCTGTGGTTTAATAAATAGTTTACAAAGGTTTTTTGTTAAAAAGGATCTCAAATACATATTAACTTAGAACAACGTAAATGCGTTGTGGCATTTAACTCACTAGCTACAATGATGTACTCACAGTCATGAACAAATCCCTTTAAGGTAGCTCAAATAAACAACTGCAGGGTATCAGTATAGGTTTTTAACCCATGAAGTGCTTGAGTTGGAGCTTAAATGTAAAAGTGCTATAAAAATAAGCTTATGCTATAAATAGTTTAGTAGTGTTCCAATGTATGAACTTGAAGTCGAGTTTTATATATGTGTTTGGCATAAGGTACAGTAGATGGTTTTAATTGCCTGAAAGTTATAGGACACTTACCAAGGATTATTGTGAAAGGTGACACTGAAGAATTGCTATGTTGTTGCTATTATCAGAATATTCACCTAATTCAGTTGATTGAATGAAGACTTGGAATTTACATACAGTTCAAGAGGTAAACAAAGTGTAGTGTGTATTTTCTAAAGTAAAAGAAATATTTAATTTTAAGGAGTGACAGTAAAGTGGATGTACTTATTTTGCACATTTGTACATTCGGGATTGGTTGCACTGGACCGTGACAAACTGAAATTTGCAGTATAGTAAATGTGTTCCTGCTTTTCATGAGTATCACTGCTGTATGCTGGGAGAATGAACAGACTGGATTTTAGAGGCTGTCTTTGCACTGCATATTTTGGCAAGTTGATCTGCTATTAGTGACCACTATAAAAAGCAACACTGTTTCCCAGTCATATTATGTGGTTTTGTCATTAGCAACCACTATAAACTGCAGTATTGCTTTCTAGTCATACCAGTCTTGTTACTCCAGAATAAGATAAAATCTGGTTTCAAACTACTATCACTTTGTACCTATTTGTTCATTCTTTAACAATAAAATATGTACAAATATTACATTTATGTTAATATCTTAGGCAATGTCCACTTGGTAGAATTGTGGAACATTTCATAGGCCTAGTCATTACAAAAGTGTAGAAATATTTGAAGATATAAATCTGATGGTCAGTAAATGAGATGCTGTGATTTATTGCTATTCATAGGTTCATAGGGCCTTTTTAAGCCTATCTACGCATCCCAAATCTCTGACAAGTTCTGGTACCCTTGATAAGTGGATGCAGGGGCTTGAGAGATTAAGTAGGAGCCTGGGAGATGAACCATTAACAGGCAACATGTGCCCATTAGAGATTTAGGTGTCAAAGCAGGGCGGAATTTCCTGTTCCCCATCCAATTGAGTTAGGGAGGAACTCTGCTTCACATGGATGGGGGGGGGGGGGGGGGCTGTTCCGGATAAGTTGTAGCCTCTGGCATACATACCTGTCTCTACAGCAGGTCTATCAGGTGCTGTACTACACATATTACTGCTTTACTCTACAGTGAGTTTATGTGGTACATCATGGTACACAAACAAAGCTTGCATAATTCTGGAAAGCTTCACCTTCAACAACTGACACTTTGCAGATATTTAGACTTCTTTTGGAATAAATATGCTATTTATGTATATTTGCATATTTTATGTACATTTCTAAGGGTAAGTCACACAGTAGAATGGTAGAGCAGCATTTCACATGACAGTTTAGCACACAAGTCAGGAATACCTGCTGACCCAAATTCAGTAACTGTAAGTGAGAAAGTAGGATTACTTCCTATGCTAAATCATGAGTATGTCTTATATTAATACTCTGTTAATAACTTGACCAACTTAGAAGTATATTTGGTACTTTGTAGTTTCATATGAATGCTTACATAATGTTTTAAATGCCATCACTGATACCTGCTGTCTTCCTGCTACCAATATTAATGTTTAGGAATAAAATATGCATATTTTTGTAAATATCTTAGGCCACCTGGACACTTTGTGAAATAACCTTTCACATGCCTAATTACAAGAGAGGTCAGGAATTGCTCCTCAGATAAAAGAGGTGTGTGGTACCATAGAAATTGTGAGTTATGTTCTTGTAATATTATGAATATATGCCATATGTTAATAATTATACTAATAACTCCATCCATAAAGTATTTATGTGGTACTCTATTGAATCAAATGAAAGCATAAACAATACTGGAAAAACTCTGCACTGATAGTTGATGTCTAACTGCTACTGTGTTTCAGATATTTACATTTATTTGATAATTAAATATGAAAATATGCACATAAATTGTCATCATGGCAATTTCTCAAAAATGGAGTGACATATACAAAACTATTTTGCAGCAATCAAAATATAAAATTTGCACAATCAAAAGTCACACTGATGTTGGAATCTTTCTGCTATGGTTATAGGGATAATGATAGTTATTTATATCACAATAAATGTACATATTATCTAATTGATCATTCGGTATAAATTCACCATTATGTCTTGCTGTCATAGTGATATCATTATTGTGAAGAGGAGCTTCTACTGAAGAACTGTTGTATTTTAACCTTTTTGTAACTTATATATATATATATATATATATATATATATATATATATATATATATATGTGTGTGTGTGTGTGTGTGTGTGTGTGTGTGTGTGAGTGTATGTAGGTATGTATATATACTGTATACATGCAGTTGTTTGCTGCTAGGTTACAAAACCTGCATTTTTAGAAATTTAGCTAAGGCAAAAGCTATCCAGCCAATTCTGCAGGTGTCAGGAGGAGTGGAATTCCACTTAGGATAGATATTAATAAATTAAAAAGTCAGAAAACCTTTATATCAAACCAAAAGTTAGCGTCCATTTTTAAATCTTTACTGGGTGTAGATAAATGAAACTTGCATGGCAGGCTATTCTAATGTACTGCAAGTCTGATGTTAAAATGTCCAGCTTTTCTCTTGGACTTTGCTGATGGGGTGACAATGAGGGATGTATCATTTTTGTGCCTTTGCTTTTATTTTCAAATCTCATGGTTCTTCATCATGCAAAACCATAACTATCCATATGTGGTCACATCTGTAAAGCCTATAGCAAACTGAAATAGATTCAGCTTCTTCAGTTTTTTCCTTGTATTCACCATGCCTAGTAGATCCAGTTTGTGTGTATGTGTGTGTGTGTGTGTGTGTGTGTGTGTGTGTGTGTGTGTGTGTGTGTGTGTGAGAGTGTGTGTATGTGTGTGTTAAATCAACTTTTTAAAAATTCTAAGGTCCGTAGATTGTTAACATTAACTCATTACATCTGAGGGACACTTTCAGGTGCATCTGCAGTTAACCCCTACTGATGTCTCTAGGTGTCAAATATTGCTTGTTCATATTTGCATCAATAATTCCAAAACCATACAATGTACAAGGTTTTAAAAGATTTCATCTTAAAGCTTATACAATGGCAAACTCAGCTGCATTAATATTTGTTCTCTGTCTAGTGCAGGTAAATAGGGGTCTATATTAGAACACCGAACTTTCAAAAGTTTGAGTGTTCTAATATCGAACCCTATTAATCGAAAATTTAAAACATCGAACATACGGAACAGTGAATTTTTTCCTAGGGAAAAAATTTCCTGTTCCAAAACACATACACACAACACAAGCACACATAACAAACAGCAGTCCACACACATAGACCTAAACTCTTACACCTAACCCTACACTAAACTATACATACACCACTAACTATCCACTTACCTTAACCCAAACCCTAACCCTAAGGTCCATCACTATCGCACAGTCACTTCACCTGCGCCCTAACCCTAACTCACCTACCCTGCCCTAACCCTCACGTCCACACAATCGCACACTTACCTGACCTGCGCCCTAACCCTCACCTAACCTGCCCTAACCCTCACATCCACACAATCACACACTTACCTGATCCCAACCCGTAACTTTCCACCACAGAGATGAAAATACTGAAGCAACAGAAACGGACAACCAAATTCTTTCCCTAGGAAGAATTCAGTTTTCTGTTTCTTCGATATATTTAGCATTTGCTGAAAACGGGTCGATATTAGAACACTCGAAATTTTGAAAGTTCGGTGTTCTAATATAGACCCGGTAAATAGATATCAACTGTTGTTTTTAAGACATTGATGTATATAGATATATTTTTCATTGTTATAAATATCTCAACTACCAAGTAACACAGACAGAACTCTTTAGTCTCATGTGAAAGCTCTCAGCTAGATGAATAAAATGTTGCTAACAGCATGTGTGTAACTAGAGTAGTTGTTGAAATATTGTATGCTGTTCACAAAATATTACAGATGTAATAGTTACTGTGTTTACCGTGATATATACATTTCGGTTTAAGACCTAGAACCTAAAGAATACTACAACTATAAAAATAGTTTGTGCTGAAAGGTTTGCCATTTAAACTTCTTTCATAACCCCTATGGTTTCAGAGATATGAACATTTGTTTGAAATGTAAGGACGTAATTTGATTCTTTCAAAAGGTATAGGCTCCACCCATTGGAAGTTACAGAGCAAACTTCCTGAGCTCCATTGGAGTGAATGAGTTAAGCAAACAAAAATTCTCCATATTGTAGTATTAGTCTAATGATACAAACAAACAGTGGCATCAGAAGTGTCACTCTTTTGGGGTTAATATATTTTAATATTAGATAACAAGCATAAAACCCCTTATTTGCTTGTTAATCTACATACTGATTGTGATTGAGCTTATGTGAGACTGTAACAGCCAGCTCGTTGAAACAGCCTCAATTTGAAATCAGCTCATCTCCTATAGCAAAGGATAAATCTTATTGTTGTTACTTGCATGTGACAGCTTGCATTTCTTTGCATTCAGCACAACATTCTTTTGCATAGTCCACACATTTATAGCATATCTTTGTATGCTTGGAGCTCAGCCTGTTTCCTTGTATTAATTACTACCCCAACTATTTTAAAATCATTATCATACTTAGATGCCCAGCACAAGTGATCTCAAAAACGAATGCAGGAAATTTAAAAACATTAAAGGTGCCAGTACTTAGCGCTGTGGAATCATTCTGTTTATGTTATACCTACGAGAAGTAATTCCCGTTTTCACTGCAGATTTTCCATTCACAGACATTTATTAAACCAATGGATAACATATTCACCAATAGTGGACTCTCATGGTAGCAAAAATAACCTTTGCCAAATCCAGAAATACCACATCCACTAAGAGGGGTTTATGTCGACTGCATCTATGACTTCAGAGTAGAAAGTAAGTACGTTAATCAAACATGGCCTTTGTTTCATGAATCCATGCTGGTATATGTCTATTAATGTTGTATTCAAGACATTTTCTATTTATACTAGTAGTATCCTTTCAAATGCTTTATCCATAATGCTAGTAAGGCTGATTGGTCTATAACAGTCAACCATGTCTAGTCTACCTTTTTTATAAATGGGAATGCCATGAGCATATCTCCATTTTTAAGGCACATAACAACCCATTTTCAAATGATTGCTGAAAAAGGGCTAACAGGCATGGAATTCTACATATACAAAATATCCATTTATGACACCATGATCTGGATCAGAATAATTCTTGATTTTGTTCAGGGCATCTTTCACCAATTTCTCTTAAATTGACTTGCACAGGCCATTGGATGGAGTCATTTCTTCAAAATTCCGCTGTCCCAAAATACTAAAGTATTTGAAATCTTTTTTTTTATATTTCTTGATAGCTTCCCCAGTAGTGCAATGTATGTGCTAGGTCTTTTCTTATCCTAAAATTCCCTAATGAGCTATTAAATGACTTCTTCTTGTTATGATGAAGTTGGATAAACTGTAATCATATTTTCTTTTAAAATCCCTTACTACTGCTCTGATTGGCTTAGACTTTGTTTATATTGAGATTTGGGGTGGAAGTCATAGTCGTTTATGCAAATGCATTTAGGCTATCAGCAATGTCTGTGAATGAATCCGATTAAGTTGTCATTCATAGACGCCATTTACACAAATGTGCAATGATCTTGAATGAGCTTACACAAATGTACTAATAATGAGATATAAATGAAAAATGATGCAACTCAGCATATACTAATGAGGTATTCTCTAAACCATTTTCAATTCGTATTAAAATTTTCCAAGCTATTCGCACTGTTAGTAAGATACGTTTATATAAAAGGAAGTATTGCCAAATCTACCAGTGTTGCAGTCCATGATAATACTGTCACTTGCTGCTAGTTTACTGTTCCAGGTTTGAGTTGCTTATCTTGGCTGGGACAAAACCACATGTGCCCAGCAGCACTTGTCAACCAAGAAGGAGAAAATATAAATTTGACAGTCAGGAAATTCTCAATTGGTTCAGATTGGATTGGTACATTATAAAGGTTTTAGTGGATATGAATGGCCCCAATAGGGGTGGACTTCCTATCTTTGTGGACACTAAGGTATATATAGTCCTCACTATACTTGCAATAGAGACGTTCGAGAGACAGACTGAGGACATGTTGGGGATGTCACAGGCTTCGGCCTCTAGGATACTCTGGCTAACCCTGAATGTATTCTTGGCGTATATGGTTCAGTGTATATATATTTTCCGATAACACCTCAGGGCCAAGACATAATTATGTGTGCCTTTTATGGAGTGACATGTTTCACTGAGGTACTTGGTAATATAGATTACATCCATGTTGACATTATGGCCCATTCTGATCCACAGAGTGAGTTTCACCACAATAGGAAGGACTTCCATTTCATTAGTTGCCAGGTAGTGCGTAATGCATGGAGGTGCATCACTAACATCTCTGCTCAGCATCCTGGCAGACTAGCTCATTCTACCACATCTTCCTGCTTGGTAGGTTGCCCAGTGGTCATCTTGTTGATAAATTTGGCAAGTGGAAATTAAAAAAAAAAAAAAATATATATATATATATATATATATATATATGTTCATATTGTATTTAAGTAGTTATTTGTGTTAAAATGTATTGCTGAATACTAAACATTTTTGTCTCCCCCGCCCCACTCTTTTCTCAGTCTTTCTTTTTTTTTCCAGGTGATGCTGGATACCTACTGGAGGCATGGCTCATGACATCAGTGAGAAATCCAAGTGAAGCTGCAGAGGTGGCATACAACACATCTCTGTCCCAAACCTGTATTGCCATCCAGAGGGCCTTCAAGTCTCCTGAAGAGCCATTTCAGGTGACTGGACAAGTCTGGGGTTCCCTTCAGTATGACCCAGCTATTGCGTGAAGGATGTCTTCTGCTTGTTGCATTCTGCATAACATGATTGTGCATGGGTCTGGTGGTGAAGTGACCCATGCTGTCATTGCAGCTCCTAGTTCCAGTCCCACTACAACTAATAATAACCATCCAGCAGCAGTAATAAGGGTCACCACACAGCAGGCTCATGTATGGCATACAGCTGTGTAGAGAAAGAGGTGGCATGTAGTCCAGAACTATGGAACATGACATTCAGGTTAGAGTTTCCTTTCTTGTAAAAAAAATACATAGTACAACTGATGAATGCAGTGATATCTGTAGGCTAAGCTATGTGGTTCATGGTATGCTGTCGCTGTTCATCTGACATTTTCTATTAGAAAAATTACTTATATTATTATTAGTTAAACAAATGCCTGAGTGCTCACTAACTCTTATTCAGTGATGTTGTAAGGCATCATATAAATAGTAATCACATTTTTTTCTCTGGTTTGATAAATAAATTCTGGTGTAGTATTTTACTTAAGTATAGAACTAGTGAATGTCCTTTGTGATGATGTGAGGCATTGATACCTATGCCAGTAGAAGAAGGGCAGTGGATGTGTAACATATGCTAGCATAGCTAGCTAGAGTTTTGTAAATAATTATATGTCATTTATATATCAAATTGATTTGTACAGATGCTTGTGTTGCAAATGTATTTGTAAATATGTTTGTGTTAAAAATGTACCAATAGTGGGTCCTGCTGGACAGAAAAGACACCCACTTGTATGTCAGACTATATTGTAACTGTTGAAATTAACAGATGATACTGGAAGAGAAGAGGTTAATCTCAGTCCAGCTAACTTTAAAAATAGTTTGAAATTAAATTACCTGGTTTAGGCCGTAAAGATTGTATCTTACAGTTCTAATTGCAGCCAGAGACGAAATGTCTGTGAAAACCAGGACTAGGAATCCTATTGTATTGTTCTTAGGGGTGAATTAATTGCTACCTTGGAAGGTTGGAAGCTTTGAAATGGTTTTATAGCTTCCAGATTCTATAACACATCTTAGCAAAGCTCTATGTGTGTGTATTACTGACACATATGTGCTAGAGTCTGGTTCAGTTGCTAGTAAAGGGGGTAGTATGGGAACTAGAAGACAGATGACCAGATGTGTGAGATGTCATTCCGAAATCCAGCACTGAAATGATGTTTTAATACTAGATGAGACAGAGGTCTTAGGGCAGTCTGTTTTTGGAACAGACAAGACCACTCACCCACTTCATCTTGCCTTGCTTTAGGAAGTAACCAGGGAATAATAATTATTTAAATCAGTCAGGAATATATAGTGAGATTAGTTAAGTACTGTTTTTCTGTAACTGTATGAATCTATCCATCTGCATTATTTTTAATATTTCCGATGACTGAAACCCTGTTTTTTTATTGTAAATAGATGACTTAGTATTTTCATGTTCTTTTATTATTTAATATTAAATATATTTAAACTTTTCATTATGGCTGGTCTTTTACATAATATTTTAACCTTTAAGTGTGCTTATATTTATTTGATGACATTGTGGCTGCTCCTGAAAGCCTTGCTGCATTGGTCAAATACTACCATTTGTATTAGTATTCATTTTACTCAGTATAATTGGGTACACTTGTAAGAGCCTTAGAGTAGTTAGCTGGTGGCAGTGTAACTACCTTATAGTTTGGGCAAAGGTAGCAAAGCTAGTAAATCTTTACCAGCCTTTCTCATGTGTGTGTGTGTGTGTGTGTGTGTGTTTGTGTGTGTGTGTGTGTATGTGTGTGTCTGTAAATGAAATCTCAAAGAGTATGTGTGCATCAGCTACTTGGAGCAGGGACACAGAGCACTGTTATCACAGAGAGGGTGGTGGAGGACTTGGATTGAAACACTCAGCTGAGGACTCAACTCTACAGCTGTGCCAGTGGGGGGGGGGGTCCTACCGGGAGCCTAGAGAGAGAAAGAGAGGGAAACCCAGACCCCAGACTGAGTGTAGTCCCTGTGTGCTTTTAAAGGAAATTGCTTTTGGTGTATAGGCCTGCATCTGAAAATACTGTGTGTATCTATTTTTGTTCTAGGTGAACTTTCCTCTCCAGTGTCAGTGGTGTGGATTAAGGCTCCTTGATTACTGGCCTAGAGCAGGGACATCACACCCTCTCCATTTCAATACTTCATGAGTTAATTCATTGCAGTTGAATGAAAATGCATTATACTGTATTTTATATTATAGTTTGCCATTTATTCTCAAATTCTGCACATCAGATTAATTTTATATTGTCATATGTAAGAACTTATAACTTCGGAGACATTTATATCATTCAAAAAAATGAAAAACAGTGGTGAAACACAGCCAAATCAAACCAGGGTGTGATGTTCTCTAACAGAGGCTATCCACCTAAACTGATTCATTCTATGATTAGGGAAATTAACCACAAAAGACAAGTTGGTCTTTTGGGACCTATTTTAACTGCAGGTTACATGTCAAATTTCCCTATAGTGTCTCCTACTGAAGGTAACAATGCAATGCCATATGTATCTTCAATAATAAAAAATACAAATTATGGCACTAGTTTTTTAACACAATACAACGATTTAGCTTCACAACTCAGAGAAGTTCTAAACAATAATTGGGACATTATTTCACAAGACCAAAAACTCAGTACAGTTCTTGGTTTAAAACCTTTAGTAGTATTCAAAAAAGCACCTTCGCTGAAAACTCTTTTTGAATTACCTATTAAACAATATAAAGTTAGCAAGGGTATGTATAAGTGCGGGCGCTGTAGTTATTGTAAGTTCATTCAAATTGGTTCTACTTTTCAAATTAGGGGGGGGGTTAGATATTTTAACCATGACAAATTTAATTGTGAAA
Organism: Protopterus annectens; assembly: GCF_019279795.1. NCBI lineage: Eukaryota > Metazoa > Chordata > Ceratodontiformes > Protopteridae > Protopterus > Protopterus annectens. The sequence goes on from NC_056742.1 coordinate 422,277,643, forward strand.
GTCAAGGTGTCATATACTTAGCCTCCTGTAAATTATGCCCTGTATTTTATTTGGGCAAAACTGAGCGTCAACTTAAACAGCGTATCTACGAACACATGTACGCTATTTCTAAAGGTACAACTTCCAATGCGTTGGCTAAACATATTGGTGAGTTTAGCATGCATAGTTTTCTATTCGCAGTCGTACAACAGATCTGTAGAAATCCGAGGGTTGGACCTTGGCACCTGAAGCTTGAGGAACAAGAGTTGTTATGGCAACTGCGGACGAACGCTTATGTGTATCCTGGGATTAACGATATGTGTTCAATAAAATGCCTTCTTAGGTTAAAAGCACTGGAACTTTAGTTCAAATACAAATTTAAGCTTTAGGTATTGTTTGCAGGCTTTTTTTATGTGAAAGGTGCTCGTGTTGTTTGTAAGTGACATCCGTAATCTTTCTGTGATGTTTCTAGCTGAAAGTTTTGTTCTTAGTTGAAAGTTTTAAACTGCTGGATAACTTTTAACTTCTAATTTTCAATTTAATTGTATTTAATTGATCCTTAATTAATGTTTTTTTTAATTGGATGTAATTAACCTCTGATCGTATATATGGTGATAGTGTTGTGTGATTCTTTGTCTGAAGAAGTGCATATACTTTTGGTGCATGAAAGCGCTAACAATTAAATTTTAAACAACACTCATAGACTTTCCTGGTTTGATTTGGCTGTGTTTCACCACTGGTTTTCGTTTTTTGGATGTTCATTGGTTTTTCGTACATCTAAAACATTGCTTATGCAACAGTGAGGATGAGGAGTCAGCGGTGTAAGTTTACATGACAGGATACTCATTTTATTCTGTAATTCGCTTATACTTCTCCTGAAAATGCTTGTGTATTGACACTTTTATGTTTTAGGTAACTGCCACCTGTAATAATGACAATGCATATAGCACTGATTTTTTTCTGCCTTTTCTTGATGGCTTAGATAGTGGGTTTACAGGAATGAAATGCATACATTTGCAAAGTTAGTTTCATCATTCTCCTACAAAATATTTATTTTTTGTTATCCTATTGCCATTCAAGTTAAACATTCAGCTGTGTCTTTGAAAGTGAAAGTGTAAATTTACAGAATTGTCAGACATGATTCACAGTATTTCAAGATCAAATGAGCCATACATATCTCCTAAAGATAGGCTAAGTGATGGTGCCATTGATTTTGAAGAGGGTCTGCCATGAGAACTGTAAGGCGAGTTGGTCCAATGTTATGACCTACTTGATGCAGGTGATCTTGTTGTCACTGATTTGACAGTACTGTGTGACCATGATCGTGACCTTGAATGGGAGGGTCTGCTAGGTGTACCTGAATGCTGATATAGTTCATAGTTCATAGTTTTATACTAAGCTAACTGCCCTTGCGAGCCATTTTAAGCCTAGCCAATTATCCCTTGTGAGACTCAAACCCTGCACCTTGTGTTTGTAAGGCAAACACCTTAGCCATTAAGCCACCCTCCCAACCCCATGGTCTCTCCCTTTTTAATTTCTCCAAATCTTTTGAGTTTCTAATACCATGATGGGAATGAACCCCATTCCTAAGTCAAAGTATGATTAAAGTTCAAGAAATTAGTATTGTTTTACTCTTTGATGTCAGCCAAAAAGTGCTTTTTGCAGCACCCGCAATGTGCCCAGTAATGACTCTTTCTGCAATTTGTATGGAGTTACAGGTATTGGTAACGTATCTAAATATGATTGTAGTTGGAACTATCTGGATATCTTTCTTCCACATTGCTCTTATTTCTGCTTGCAAATCCTGATATTTTATAGCTTTGTGTCTCTCTGTATGCAGGACACTGTAGTTACTGTGTGTGGCAATTTCAATGATTAATGCTACTCTTGTCTTCTTTTCTTGGACCACTACATCTGCTTTTCTAGCATCTGGCTTTTGAACTGTTGGTAATGGATGATCCCATGTGATATAGACTTCATCATTTTCTGTGATGCTTTGTGGATCATGTTTCTAGTATTTTTCAGCCACTTCAATACCATAATGTTTGCACAATCCCCAATGCAGCAGTCTTGCCACATTATTATGCCTTTCAGTATACAGTCCTTTTGCCATTGGTATGTCACAACCAGTAACAAGGTGTGTGACTGTTTCCAATTGGGTTCTACAAACCTACATTTGTCTGTTTCTCCCACATTTAATGGACTTTGCAAACTAGCATGTACGTAGCTCACTATCTTGGGCCACCAATATTAACCTTTCATCTCTTGGTTTGAATTCACCTCTCCTTAACCATTCCTGTGTTCTTTCCTGATCAACATGAGGTTCTTCCAGAAGTTGTGTTTGTTCAGATTTCATTACTTTCCCGAGAAACAATAGTATTATCATGACATCTCTCCTCACATGTCTGAGCAGTACCCTGTCCTCTTCACCTTGGCAGACTGACACCAGCTGGACTCTGGTAAGTCCTAACTAGTGTATGAATGAAGGTGGCAACAGTTGCTTGTTCTGCCACTGAACTAGACATCAGTTTGATCATGGCATTATCTCTGGTCTGTGCCATTTCCAAGTAGTGTTGGAAATTCTCATGCATACCCTGGAGGACTCTGACCATTTCCAGCTGACTCTTTGCGGCAGTGCTCTGAGACCTAACAATGTCACAGCACATTTCCCATTGGGCAGAGAAAGTAATAGGTGTTTTTTTTGGGTAGCTATAATCAATTACTGCACCTGTCTCTGCTTTGTAAAGGTGTCTCTGTGTAAACTGTTACATCTGAATATCTGCCGTCACCCTTTAAGAGTTCATTTGGGTACAGAGCTACTGGTATTGAGGTGGATGGTTGTTCCTCCTGTAGAAAGGCTGAGTGTAATGCCATCATGAGTGTACTCTGACATCCTACCATTAAATCTGGGGGTTGCCTGCCAGTTTACACATGCTGCCTCATATATGTAAATATGTTATCATCATCATATTATATTCTTTCATCTTCCCTCGTCTGGCAAATCTAATAATACAGTAACCATTTAAAATGTAACTCTCTCAACACCACGCTCATTTAGAAAGACTGCAAGATTTTCTAACTAAAACTATCAAATGACTAAATTACCTTGGTCACCAAGACAGAGTAAAAGCCATTTTGCTTTTCTTTTTATTGTATAGATTCATAGGTTCATAGGAGGTTATTAGGCTAGGGTCCCTAGAACCTTTACAAGCCTAGCCATGTTAATCCCAAGTATCCCCATTTGTTCTTGTTGGGTAGTTCATAGAGCATGCTTATGAACAGAGTGGGTCTGTGATCAACACTGGCTACTCCTGTCCATGATGGACATGGGTGCCACCCCAGGGGTGAATTTCTGGTCTCCCATCCAATTATCTAGGTTGCGTTTGAATAGGGTCAGTGAGGAGCTCTGTTTTATGTGAATAGGAAGTCTATTCCGGACAAGTGTCAGTCTCTGGGAGATATATCTGTCTCTCCATCATGTTCTGTTAATGTCACAATCTAGGCTGAGATCCATGAAGTGAGTGACTCTTGTGTCATGTGACTTGCAGACGTGCAGCATTTCCATTAGGGCAGGGTTGGAGATTGCCCTATTGGCCAGGCAGAAGTCACCTCTCAGCAGCCTATAAGATACAGAGTAAAGTCCAGCCTGTCCATGTAGGTCATGGTTTGGAGTCCCAGTATTTTCTTAGTGAGAAACCTCTGAGGTCTCTCCACTTGCTGCAGGTGTCTGCTGAGATACATGCAAAAGGGTGCATTATACTCTATTAGTGGTCTGATGAGGGTCGAGTACAGTGGATTTATAAAATCCCTTGACCTGGATGCTATGACCTTGCTTCTGATGTATGCTACATAGAAGGCTTTTCTTACCACTGTGGAAACTTGGTGGTCAAAGTCCAGATTTCTATCAACCAGTGTTCCCAAGTCTCACAACTCTGGGTTGGAACTCAGGGAGATGCTGTCAATATCATAATTTGCAGGGAATTCCATTTTGCCAAAGGGAATAATAATGCCTTTTTTTGCATTTAGTTTTTGACCATGGCTTTGGCACCAATCATTTGCTTGTATTAGCCCTTCTTGTAATATGTTGATATCACTGGGGGACTCAAAGATTGCTCTCAGTTTGCAATCACCAGTGAACTTTTTGAGTTAAATGCCATTTACTTTGGTCTATACTTCTGAGAAATAGATACCAAAAAGTAAGGGGGCCATCACAGACCCTTGTGGCACTCCATTGGTGATGGGTCTACTGCTGAAGATGGAGTCACCAATTTTGACAGAGTGTGTTCTGTTGGTGAGCCAATTGGCTACCCATCTAGTAACATAATGGTTAATCTCTATCTGGGAGACTTTCTCAATGATGCCAGAGTGGTTAATCTCTATCTGGGAGACTTTCTCAATGATGCCAGAGTGGGGAATTGTGTTGAAAGCCTTGACAAGGTTGACATAGGTAGTGTGTGTACTGTCTTACCTTTGTCCATGGCTTTGGTGACTTTCTCAAAGAAGTTCACAAGCCAAACTGGGTTGGGTCCAGCATTTGGAGGCTGCTTATGTTCTTGTTAGTAAGATCAATGAAAATTCTTTCCATGGCTTTGCAGATGAGGCCGGTTAGACTTATATGTCTGTAGTTCCCAGTGTCAGTTAATGACCCCCTTTGTGCAGGGGTATTACTGCTGATGTTCTCCATTCTGCAGGAACATAACCAGTTCTCAAGCTATGATTAAAGAGAATGCCAAGTGGGTCTGCTTGGACTTGTTTTAGATAATTTAGTAAACAACTGGGATATTACCTGGTCCCATTGAGGCCATGTTTTTAGCCTTGGCGGGTGCAGAGATGACCTCTTCTCTAGAGATACTAGGCAAAGGGCTGGTGTCAGGTATACTTTGGGATATGATAGTTGGTGATGGGGGGGTGAAGTTTGCACTGAATCTGTCAGCTAGCAGGTTGTCAATATCTTCTGATGTAGCATGAGTGATACCATCTACAATCAGTTAGGCACTTAGCTGGGCATTCCCTTTTGGACAGACATAGTTAACAAATGCCTTATGATTAGCCTTGGCTAGGGATGTGATATTAGTTTTGTAATTTCCTTTAGAAGACTTTACAAGATTTCTGATTTTTTTGTTTAGGCTTAGGAGGGAACTCTTCCTCTGCAGAGTGATATCCCTCTTGCTTTTACACAACAGTTTCTTATTATTATTATATGATCTCTTTAAAGCTGAGGTCCACCATGGTGGCTTGCTTTTACAGGAATCCTTGGTTTTGATCCAGTCAGGTACAGCAGGGTATATGCAGTTACTTAAGTGTTTGTACAGGGCATTTGCATATAATTCTACATAGTGATCATTGATGTGTGGAATTGTGGGTGGTATGATGCTTTTTATACCATCGCTTAGTAGACTGTAATTAACTTTGGTAAATGTTTTTTATAATTTTTGTTCCCGTGACTTTCAGGCATTTTTACATGTGTTCTCACAAAGAAATGTGTTATGTTTGGGATATCTACCTGGTTGCCCTCCACAGCAGTGGATATGGCACTTCCGTCTTCTTGCATTTCTACTGCTACATTGTGAACTGTTATTGTTAACACTGTGATGTTTTACACAGTTACACAAACCTGTGTTCTCTGCATTACAGAACTGTTATATATTGTTGTTATTTCACATAGAATTTGTTTTGGGGGGCTGTTCTAACTTGTGTGTAGTTATAGGATCATTCCTTTTAAATTGCAAGATGGATGCATACTTTCATGCATAACTGAGTTCACAGTCATCCTGAATGTGTATTCATTTTGTATCTGTTTTCTGTTTCATCTCTTATGGGGATATGGCACCCAAGAAGAAGAAATCTGTACCCAGCAAGCCACCATACACTAATGCAGAAAATGAATTAATTATCCAGGCCTTATGTAACCATAGAATTAAGGGAGAGCTAGAGGTGGCTAATCTGCCCAAGAGAGGATATGGCAGCAGGTGGTAAATGATAGCTGTGCTGTCGGTGGGCATGGGAGAAGATATTCCAAAATACAACACCAGAAACATGATATGATAACCTCTGCCTGGCATAGGGTGGTTACTGTTGCCTGGGAACACGTGGCTATGGGAAGTGGTCCTGCTACCAAACCACCACTAACTAAAACAGAAGAGTTCTTGTCCACTGGCAGGGATCCAGATAGCTCAAAGGAGGGTTCATACAGAATCCTTGATGTTGTTGCTGATGTGGATGACAGATCCAGAGTGTCTCAAGCAGAGCTTCCAGGAATGCAAAATGCAAGTAACATTGTTACATCTTTATATGCATACATCGTAGATGTGTGATATATGTAGAAATAGCGATAAGTGTGAGTTATACTACACAGTAATATAGAGAGATAGTGGAGGCTGCTGGGGGAATCAAACTGTTCAGTACATTTTGTATGAGAACATTCTTAATCTGCTCATATAAAGGTCAGTGTTCTCATTTTCTTGTTTCATTTGTATTGTGATACTTGTCAGCCTTCTGGCCTTTCCATTTATTACATACAGGGGCATCTGGATTGCAGGTAGCAGCCCCAGCTGCACATAGTAAGCACACATTTTGGTTATCATTTTTACTGTATATAAAGTAGATTGAAGTCTAAGTTAGAGTAAAAATTGTGTTTCTTTAGCATATATTACAGTTTAACATACCTTTCATATAAGAAAAATGTCTGATACATTTTATTATGTGTTTCTCTGTTTGTTATGTTTATTGCTTGTTATCATAGGTGATCCTGACAGGATGTGGAAATCCTACCACTTGATGTCAGGATATCACTATCCTCTGATGATGGTAGTGGCAATGAAGAGGCACAGTTTGGGGGTGCAGACAGTCAGTCTGACACTGAAGTTGTATCTCACACCTCCCATGCCCATATTTTGGATGCAGTCAGTATTCCTACATATACCCATGATAGATAGACCTCTGATATAAGACAGGTTGAGGGTGACACAGTTGATTGGGGTAGTGTGGTTACTCTGCTTTCAGAGCTGGTTGCTACTCCCCATAGACATCATGAGGGTAAAGTGCCACAGAGGAAGGTTGGTAGAAGTACTCGTAAGAGGCCTGATTTATCCCTTCCTCCTGATGCTAGTGTGTCATTAGGTGCCACCAGATTTATATGTAGGGTCATAGTGCAGGCACAGGCAATTCCACCACGGCCTTGGAAGAAATAGTATGAGTACTAAACATCATGCATTCTGATGTTTGCCCATGCACATATTTTGGACACAGACAGTATGGCATACCCATGATCGGCAGACCTCTGATATAAGACAGGTTGAGAGTGACACAATTGATCAGGGTAGTGTGGTTACTCTGCTTTCAGAGCTGGTTGCTATTCCTCACAGTCATTATGAGGGTAAGGTGCCACACAGGAAGGTTGGTAGAAGCACTCATGGAGACCTACTTTATCCCTTCCTCCTGATGCTGGTGTGTCATTAGGTGCCACAAGATGTATATGTAGGGTCATAGTGCAGGCACAGACAATTCCACCAGGGCCTTGAAAGAGATAGTATGAGTACTAAACATCATGTATTCTAAACTATGTGGGTGACTTCTTCGACAGTATGAATGACACACTGGATCGGGCGGTGTCTGTGATGGAACATCTACTGGGGGAGTGTGGGCATCCATGTAGCTGGAGAGCTGCTACATCCTCTGGTGTTAGCAGATGTGGCCATGCAAAATCCTGCTCCCATAGCACAACTACTTCCACTGCTCCATCAGTGATTATGGTGTCCACATGCAGATGTGGCAGGCCATGGGGTCATAGTCCTGGACATAGTAGTGATGAGCACTCATCCAGCAGACATCACTCACATTCATGTAGTACCCAAACTTCTATCCAGGGCTATGGAAGTAGCAGAACATCTTTTGGTAGAAGTGGTTCTCATGGTTGAGAAGATGATGCTGAACTGACTACTCCACGATCCATGGCTCACACCTGTCCAAGATGCCAAGGTGCAGTGCTAGCACAGTGATAGAGTTCATCCAGATACACAAACATTGAAAAAAAAAACACTTACCCATACCTCCTCACACATGCATGCAAGCTGTCTAAACAGGGCTGTTGAGTGCTATACATCTTTTATTACTGGCACTGAGCACTGTATATTGTATACATCTTTTATTACTGGCTCTGAACACTGTATATTGTATACATCTTTTATTACTGGCACTGAACACTGTATATTGTATACATCTTTTATTACTGGCACTGAGCACTGTATATTGTGACAGATATATGTGTCACTCAGTTGAACACTAACTTCTGTGGTGTCAGCCTTGCCCTCCTACCACTACCCCCATTGCCCTCCAACCACTGCCCTTTGCACATGCCTTTGTTACTTAGGGTTGCATATATGTCTGATGCACACAGTGGATAGCTAATGCTTGCTTACTCACATGCCTGCATTTATTATTGTGTATTGCAGAAGAAACGTTTTTGATTTCTTGTTCCTACACATTTGTGAATGACTGCTAATATATTTGTTGGAGCTCATTGTATTTCAGTTAGTGTTATAAGTAATGCAGTGGAAGCAATAGGTATTTCAATATTGCTTCTTGATATATTTGTGTAAATGAGCTTATAATTGACCTGCTGCTCCATGTTTTACAGACAGTGGTCAAATGAAATGTTTGATGCACAGTATTGGTTATAATATATAACTGTATATTGCAAACATCTGACATTGGAGATATTACTGATATAAATGTACACCTCATTCAAATGCTCTGCTTAGGGTCATATACATAACTTCCATGTGACAGCATTCTGTTTTGTAACCTTCATATTTTTGTTACAGCTCTCATGATTACCTTGTTATTACTGCAGGTAATAATTGTGTCCTTGGGGTTGTCCCTGTCTGATGCTATCAGAGCACAGCCATTACATTAAGTAAAGGTTGAGGAGTTTGATAGGCATTAGTTTTCATATATATATATATGTGTATGTATATATATATATATATATATATATATATATATATATATATATGTGTGTGTGTGTGTGTGTGTATGTGTGTGTGTGTGTGTGTGTGCATGAAATCCTAGGCTTTGACTTAGGTAATGACTGAGAGTTCTTCTTCAGACTCATCATCTGTATCTGCTGCTGCTGGCCCTGCCTATGGTCTTTGAAACTGTGGTCCTGCTCCTTGCTATCCTTTTTGAAGTTGTTTCCTGAAAATGATATTGCGTAACGTGGCAGAGACTGTCATTCTTTCAGCAGAGGTGCCCGGGTCATACTGCAGTGAACCTCCTGTTTTATCTAGACACTGGAACTTGACTTAGGCAATCCAATGACTTGATCTATGAAATTCCTAGTTTGAGAGTGGGCCTCATTGTATCCTTGTGCCGTGGGGTTCTGTGGGTTTCTCAAGCGTGTCATTAGCCAGGGCTCAAATATATAATCCACATGCCCCACTAGATGGCCTTGAGGAATGTGATCCCTAGAAAACCTGGTCTGCCTAAATTACCTGTACAGACATTGTAGATGATCCCTTGTGTATTACATACACCCTGACAGCTTACAGAATGGAAACCTTTTCTGTTGAGGTACCTCCTCTCTGTCTACCAGGTGGAGGTTTTATTTCTATGTATGCAAACTATGGCTCCTAAAACTTCAAGGAAGTGTGCTATTACATACAATTCCTGCATGGTTCTTGCTCTCTCTTGTGGGGTGCATGAGAAACAGATGTGATCACTTGCATGAAGTAGCATTGCATTTAAAAATTGATGTAATATTCTATGCCTGTGACACACTTACTATATCCCATGTGGGTCTCTGTAAAGTACCAGTAGTTACTATATACAATGCTACACATACCTTTGGTTCCACTGGGATGGGTCCTCCACAGTCTCACTGGGGGCTGAGATGGGGGCGGCAGAGGTTGCATATTTTCTTATGTGCTTCCCTGTTCACTCTGTTTCACTCAGCAGTTCATAGGTTCATAGGTTCATAGGTTCATACTAGGCTATCTGCCCGAGGGCATTTACAAGCCTAGCCCATAGTTTTGTGGCTTACGCCACCCCTTTAGTATGGGGAACTATACCCATTATTTTGCTGTGCCTCTGTCGAGCAGTGACACTGAGGTAATCCCTGGGGTATATCTGCGATCTCCCATCCATTGGTCAAGATTTCTCTTGAACAAGGCCAGCGAGGTGCTCTGCCTCACATATACCGGGATTTTATTCCACAGCATAGGAGTCTTTGGGTGATGAATCTATCCCTCCAGCACGTCCTATTAATAGCCATGTCGAGGTTTAAGTCTCCGCCCTTGTGGCTCTGATGGATCTAGATTTTTGAGGTGAAGCATATTCATCAAATCTGGATTTGACATGGCCTTGTATGTTAGGCAAAGGTCACCTCTGAGCAAGCGGTGCGACTGAATAGAGCTGGAGTTCTTTCAGTCGGGCAGCATAGGACAGATGTTTGAGACCCTTTATCCTTTTGGTGAGGAACTTTTGTGGCCTCTCCAGCTGCTGCAAGTGTCGGGTCAGATACATTCCGAATGGGGCATTGTACTCAATCATTGGTCTGATGAGTGATGAGTATAGGGAGACTATGACCTCCCTTGATCTAGATGAGAATCCCTTCATGATAAGGTGGGCAATGTAGAAGGTCTTCCTAACTACTTTAGCTACATGGGTGTTGAATGACAGACTACTATCAACCTGGGTCCCCAGGTCCCTGATAACTTCTTCTGTGCTCAGTGGATTGCCACCTATTTGGTAGCTAGGGGTAACCTTGTTTTTCCCGAAGGGTATGACTATGCATTTTTGGCATTTAACTTTAGGCCATGGCTCTGGCACCAGTTATCCGTTTCTGTGAGACCCTTCTGAAGGATATCTGTGTCAGATGTGTTTTCTACTATGGCGCCCAGTTTGCAGTCATCTGCAAACTTTGTCAGCCATAACCCTCCTGTGTTTGCTTGTACTTGGAAAAGTAGATGCCAAACAAGAGTGGGCCCAGGACTGAGCCCTGTGGTACACCACTTGTGACAGGCTTTGAGTCTGACATGGCGCCAGCAACTCTGACCCTGTGGGTTCTGTCACTCAGCCAGTTTGCAACCCATCTTGTGATGTATGGGTTAACATTTAAGCTGATGAGTTTTTCAATGATACCCGAGTGGGGTATTGTATTGAAGGCCTTCGCCAGATCGAGGTAGGCTGTATGGACTGCCTTTCCCTCATCAATGGCTTTGGTGACTGTTTGAAAAAGTCAACCAAGTTTAGAAGGCATGATCTGCCTTTGACAAAGCCAAACTGGGATGGATCCAAAGTCTGCAAATTCCCTATGTCTTTATTTATGAGGTCCATTATGATCCTCTCCATGGCTTTGCAGATAAGGCTTGTCAAGCTAATGGGCGGTAATTTCCAGGGTCGGTGGAGGCACCGCCTTTGTGAAGTGGGACCACAGTTGCAGTGCGCCACTCCTGGAGTGCGTATCCAGAGGTAAGACTATGATTAAACAGCTGTCCTAGCTGTGGGTTTAATTCCTCGTTGAGTTCGTGGAGCACACAGCCGGGGACACCATCAGGTCCCATGGATGCTGTGTTTTTGCTTTGGAGAGAGCAGTTCTCACTTGGGCGTTGGAGATGTTTGGGGGCTGCAATCGCTTGGTATAGATATCTCTCCTTTTGGGGAGGGGAGAAGTTTGCACTGAACCTGTCAGCCAGTATGTTGGCAATGTCTGTAGGATCAGTAATCTTCACATCATTTTGAACTAGTTCTGAGCATATCTGGGAGTTTCCTCCCAGGTTTCTAACATAGCTAAAGAAGGCCTTATGATTGTCTTTTGAGTCTTTAGCTATTTTTCTCTCAAAATTTGCTTTGGATGATTTTATGAGAGCTCTTAGTTTTTTACTTATAGTGATCAAGGGTATCTTACCTTTTAAGGATTTTGCTCTATCTTGTAGTAGCTTCCTCCTTTTGTTGTAGAGTTTGTTTATGGCTGGGGTCCACCAGAATGGACGCTTGCCTTTGGTACAAAGAGTCTTTGTTTTGCTTGGGATTGCCTTATCCATGCAGTCCTGCAGGTGCTGGTACAAGGCATTTGTAAGTGATTCAGCGGCTTGAGTACTGTTTTCCGCCGGCACGGGGGCCTTAAAGGAGACCACACTAGTCTTTAGAAGTGTGAAGTCGGCTTTCGAGAAGTTCTTTACTGTGGTCTTTTTTATTTCAGGTGGGGATGGGATGAGGACCTCCAGCGAGATTAGTTTGTGATCTGATCTCACCAGTGAGGGGTATACTTCCGGTGTTGAACATTGTGCTCCCATGTTCGTGATGATGAGATCAAGTATGTTTTCTCCTCTTGTGGGGATGGTGACTAGTTGTTCCATGGCATTTGAGTTTATGAATTCCAGGAACTTTTGGGCTAGGGTGTTTGGGCTTGAGTAGTGTTCCCAGTCTATATTAGGGTAATTGAAGTCACCTAGTATGATGGTGTTTGGTGATACATTTATCCCCTCTAGTGTTTTCAGGAAGGCCATGTGAGGTTCCTGAGTTTGTGAGGGTGGCCTGTAACATGCTACAATTTGCAGAGCAGTCTTGCCTATGGTTAATTGCACCTGGATGGTCTCCGATGCATCGTGCATTGCCACCAGTCTTGAGGTGTGGGTGTCCTTGATGAATATGGATACCCCCTCCTTTCTTGGTATTGTCCGGATTTTGGGGCCGGAACGCATGATAAGAGGTAAAACCTGATAGTGCTGGGGTGCTCTCAGGAGCCTTGAACCAGGTTTCTGTCACTGCACAGACATCGATGTTCTCCATACTGAGAAGGGCCTCGAGTGCGTGCATTTTGAGATTTAGACTTCTGGCATTGAGCAGCATTACCCTTAGTTTTTTTCCTTTTTTGTGTTCTAGGGTGGTAGGTTTAGAATTTGAGCCTTGCCTAAAAAAGGCACTATGGGGGTGGCAAGAGCCTTTGCCAATATCCGGAATCCCAGGGGTGACAGGTGCAAGTTTCTATCATGCAGTCCATGATAAGTCATACAGGGTCTAAACAACCTTCTTCTTCTTGCCTGAGGGCTGGCATCAGCAGCAGCACCCTGATTTAAAGCTTATTGCACATACAGCAAATGACTACATTGAGTGTATATAGTTGCTTTATAGCTTCTTGAATAGGTCTGCCATATCGGATTAGCTAATTAACATGGAATTTGTCTCTTTATGCTGTCATTAGCATATTCTGCCTTTTCTCTTTGCTGGCTTTACACAATGTGTAGAGACATTTAACGAATACCAAAGAGTGTGCTATCATATTGGTAATGCAGCACGTTGCCAACAAGATAGCTACCCTTCATGTGGTTGTTAAGTATTCTGGCCTGTAGACTTGTTTGTGTTAAATGAGTTTATTGTTAGTTGTGAATGAGTAATGAAATGATGCACATAAAAGGAAAGGCTTGAATTACTGAATATAGAGATTAACATTTATACATACATAGCTGCTAGCTACATGGGCTTCTGAGTATGTGTGTGCGTGTGCGTGCATGCGTGCGTGTGTGTGTGTGTGTGTGTGTGTGTCATGTAAATGTGTTGATGTGTGTATATAGGTTCATAAGTTTATAGGATGTTACTAGGTTAACAACCACTAGGGCCCTTACAAGCCTAGCCATGAACCTGAACCCATTTGAGTTCCACGTCTCATATGGGGTGGTGTTTTAGTAGGCAGGTAGCTAAGGATTTATAGGGGGAGTGTTAGGATAATACTTTTCTTATTGACAGCCTTTGTCCATGAGGAATATGGGTGTCAGAGGAGGGATACATTTTGATTTCCCATCCAATCGTCAAGGTTTTTTGAATAGGGTCAGGGATGAAATCTGTTTTGCATGGATGGGGAGTCAATTCCATAGTATGGGAATCCTCTGGGACACATCTCTGTCTCTCTAGCATGTTCTGTTTATGTCACAAGTGAAGTTCAGATTCCTAGATCTAGTGTTTCTGGTGCTGTTTATTTTGCATATGTGCAACAGTTCCAAAAGGGCTGTGCATACCTCTCAACTGTACATATTTTCACAGAATGTTCAGATTTTTGTCATATATTTTTGTCTGTTCCTCATAAAACTGTATTTTTTGACAAACCACTAGGATGATCTATGGATTAAAGTCACTAAATAATGACATACATTTGAATTTCAGACTTAATATGCTTCAGAAAATGCATTCTAACACAAATCATGTTATATTTAAAACATGTCCATATTTTTTGGGCCTTTGTCACCCCATTATGACAGGCTTTGTCCAGATTTCTTGCACTAAGAGGTTGAGAGGCATGGGGCTGTTTGAAGAAGTCCTGTAAATCAGGCAACAATCTCCTCTCAGCAGCCTGTAGGAGAATGAATACAGAGACATCCCCTTTAGGTGATCAGTGTAGGACAGGGCATTCATGTGAGAAACCTTTGTGGGTGTTCCAAATGCTGCAAGTGTCTGGTTAGATGCATGTCAAAGGGGGCACTGTATTCAATGATAGGTCTGAAAAGTTCCAAGGAGAGTGGTACAATAACTTACCTGGACCTGGATGCCATACCCTTAGGTTGGGAAACATATTAACTTAGCTACGTGTTGGTCAAAGACTAGATTACTGTCTACCTACGTTCCCAGATACCTTACTACTGGGTCATCTCTTAGGAGCATCTTATTGATGGAGTAATTAAATTGCACAGTTTCCCAAAGGGCAACATAACACATTTTTGTCATTAGGTTTTAGGCCATGGCTTTTGCACCAGACATTTGTCTGTGTTAAATCCACTTGCAATAGCCTTGATTTCCAAGTAGATGGCAAACAGGAACAAGCCCAGCATGGAAACCTTGGGTACTCCACTAGTGACCGTCTTGGTGGAAGTGGTCTTACCAATCCTGACTTGTTGGGTCCTGCTGTTAGCCAGCCAGCAATACAGCAAGTTCAGTTTACACCCTGCTCAACAGTTCCTGACTGAAGCATTGTATCATGTGCTTTAGCCAGGTCAAAATATGCAGTATGCACTGTTTTACCGTCATCCATTGCCTACCAGGTTAAGTAGGCATGACCTTCCCTTAACAAAGCCATACTGGGATGGGTCAGGTGTCTGTAGGTTTCCGATGTCTTTGCTTATCATTTCCATGATAATTTGTTCCATGGCTTGCATATTAGGCTTGTTAGATTGTTGGGTTTGTAGTTACCTGAGTCAGTTGATGGCCTGCCCTTGTGAAGGGGAATGACTATTGCAGCCCTCCATCCACAAGAAACATAGCCTGTTTCAAAGTTGTAGCTGGAGAGTGAGTCAGGTGGTCCTGATAGATCGTGTTTTAGACTGTTTGGGAGGCAACCCATGGAGGTAGTATTCTTGGGTTTAGTGAGTGCTGCCAGCACCTGTTCTCTGCTGATAGCTGGGAGAAGTATGTTGGAGGAGATTTCACCTGGTGGAGAAAGGAGGATTTGGGAGAGGGCAGTAAAGACTGAGCTGGGTTTACCAACCAGTACATTTGTTATGTCACCCTAATTAGTGTAGGTGGTACTGTTCACCACCAATGTAGCACATTGTTGTGTGTCACCAGTAAGGTTCCGGATGTAGCTGAAGAAAGCCTTCTGAGTCTATCCTGACCTCATATTTGGCCTTGTTAAACTTAATTAGACCTCTTAGTTTCTTGTTTAGTTATATCAGAGAGCACTTATCTTTAAGGGAGTTGCTTTTCCTGATTTTGGCTATGAGTTTTCTTCTTTTATTATATACCCTTTTTAGGTGAGAACTCCATCAGTGGGGTTTATTTATTTTAAGTGTTTGCTTTGAGTTTATTTCTGGTAGGTATGGGAGGCTGTATGCAGCCATTCATATGTTTGTATAGTGGGTCTGTGAATAATTCTGCAAACATACATGAGGTCTCTGGATTGGGGAAGCTTTGAATTTTTGAGAAACTGTCACTTAATAGGAGTTTGTCTTTGAATAGTTCCTAACTGTTACTTGTTTAACTGGATTTTCTGGATTGATTTTTTCATCACATGAGACAGTTTTGTGATCCAGCCTCATGGGACAGGTGCAATGCTTTCCCATGTTTGTGAGTATCAGATCCATTATGTTTGATCCTGTGGTTAGAGCAGGCATTATCTGTTCCATGGTGTTTGTGTTATTAAAGTCCAGGAAGTATTGTGCCTGTGAGTATGAGGCAATGTATGTTTCACAGTCTATAGAGGGGTAGTTAATGTTACCTGTGAATAGGATGTTTGGTTGGATGGTGAATGTCTCTAGTAGGTTTAGGTAACAGTTGTGAGACTCTAGGGGCATAGATGGGGAACTGTAGCTAGCCATAATGTCATAAGGGACCTTACCTATGGTGAATTGCACATGTATGAGCTCCATGACATCATCCTGTTTAACCAACCTGGAGGTATGTTTGTTGATAACATAGATAGAAACACCTCCACCGTTGGACCCAGTCTGTGCTGTTGTTGGTCTAAATGTGTGGAAGGCAGTGTAATCTTGCACTTCTGGATTACTTTCTACAGCTTTAAACTGAGTCTCAGTCACAGCATAGCTGTCTACATTCTCCAGAGTGAGGAGGGTTTGAAGGGTGTGCAGTTTTTTGCTTGGAATCCGAGGATTGATCAGTAACACCTTAATGTTGCTTGTAGACTGTTTAAATATGTTGGCAGTTTTAAATTTTTCCCATTTCCCAAAAATGGCTCTAAGGGGGTCAATAAAGTTTTAGCCAATATTCAAAAGCCTGTGGTGGACAGCTGCAACCCATCCTTGGCAAAGTAACATGATCTTTTGACCATGTTTTCCCATGCTGACAGATATTGGATCACCCTGCAGTGACAACAGACACTAAGCCAATTTTTAAAAATCAATAATTTTATGTTCATACTGTGGCATCATCTTTGGTGAAGGTAGAATGCTGCTCAGTGCAAGGCACATACCTGTCTGTGACACTTATTCAGAGAGATCCATTATGATTCTTTTCATATAATCCAGTGAGGTATGCCTCAGGTCATTTACACCCACATGGACTATGATAGACTCATATTGGTACTTGTGGTACAGTAACTTGAGTGTGTGCACAGTATTGTAGATCCTTGCTCCAGATAAACAACTGACTGTTATCTTCTCCTTGAGGATCCTGGAGAGTTGGGCATCTGTGTGTTACATAACGGAGTCCCCAATGATGAGTATTAGGTGAAGTGCATGCTTGCCTTATGAGCTTTGACTTGGAGGATCATTAGGTGTAGGCTTATGTGAGATATTTGGTGCTGTGTTTAGTGTGTGCTTTAGGGATTGTTGAGTGCTTAAACAACGGACTCCCCAATGACAATAGTATTAGGTAAAGTGTATGGTTGCCTTATGAGTTTTGTCTTGGAGGATCATTAGGTGTAGGCTTATGTGAGATATTTGGTGCTGTGTTTAGTGTGTGCTTTAGGGATTGTTGAGTGCTTAAACAACGGACTCCCCAATGACAAGAATATTAGGTAAAGTGTATGGTTGCCTTATGAGTTTTGTCTTGGAGGATCATTAGGTGTAGGCTTATGTGAGATATTTGGTGCTGCATTTGGTGTGTGCTTTAGTGATTGTTGAGTGCTTACACAACGGAGTCCCCAATGACAGGAGTATTAGATAAAGTGTATGCTTGCCTTATGAGCTTTGACTTGGAGGATCATTAGGTGTAGGCTTATGTGCGATATTTGGTGATGTGTTTGGAGTGTGCTTTAGTGATTGTTGAGTGCTGCCATTAAGTGGCTTTGGAGATCTTTGAGATTTGAAAAGTTTTTTTTTAGTGTCTCAGCATAAGACAGTCTCTGTGTGTGATAAGTGGTATGTGTAAGAGATGTCGTGTGGGTATTCCTGACAACCTCATTTGTATGCAACATTTTTACCACCAAGGAAGTTGTGCATTTACATCTCTCACATACCACTTTATTTTATTTAATGACTATCTGGTTGTCTGAGAACATGAGACAATTACTACATTGCCTTAGGATGCCCAACTCTACTAAGCTGGCCAGAAACACATTTGAAAATTGCACATCCATGTAGTCTAGTCCTGTAATAGGGTTGGATATTTAGGATTAATGATTGTGTTTTAACAGGGGCTTAATAGGGTTAACTGAAAGATGTTATACAGTGCTAGGATATGGTACTTCTATTCATTGCACAAGCTAGCTGCTCTGAGCTTATTTCTACACAATGCCATGCTGTTTAACAGATTTTCGATCTAATTCTAACTTTCTATGTAAATTTTTCTGTCCATGCATTTGCTACTATACAGGGCAATGCTCTGCACAGAGAATAAAAGTTTGAAAACTGACTCCTATGCCCTCTAGCCAGTAAATAACCACACTTTGGACTTCCTGCAGTGGTTCCCAACTCAGAAAGACCAAGTAAACACCTTCTTCCACAAAATGTCTAATCCTGGAATTTCTTAATGTTCAAGCACAGCAAAGGTAGCTGAAGTGCAGATTAAATAGCAAACAACTACCAGACAACTAAGTCCATGGCTAATCTGCCCTTCTGCAAAGAGAATTGGAGACACAAGACTAGAAAATCCAACAGAGGATGACTATTTTTGCCACAAAATTAAATAAATGCTTTAAAAATGCTCAAAAACAGTAGTGATCACTGCTTAAAGCAAGTGCAATTGCAGTTAATCAAGAAAATATGCTCATCCAAGCTTGGATGGCTCTGGATGCACTTTAAACACTGGAAAACCATTGCAGAGTTCTGTGTAAATGGACAAAGAGTCTTGCAACTTTCCTGATCCATAGCATAGAAAAAAACTTGTAAACTGACTCCTACACCCTCTACCTAATGAACAATCACACGTTGAGCTTCCTCCACTGATTCCCAACTCAGACAGCCCATTTGAACACCTTTTGCCACAAGCTGTCTCATCCTGGAATATGCTAAGATAAAAATCACAGTAAAGGTAGCTCTCAAGTGCAGATTAAACAGCAAACAACTTAGAGTGCTTGCTGACTCAGAGAGATCAGATAATCACCTTCTGCCAGAAGATGTTTGATCCTGGAATTTCTTAATACAAAAACACAGCAAAAGCAGCTCTCAAGTGTAGATTAAACAACAAAGAACTACCAAACAAGTCTCTAGATAATTCACCCTTCTGCAAAGAAATTTGGAGGTGCACACATTGGAAAAGCCAGGAAACAGAGAAATGACTAATTTTGCCACAAAAGTAGAAGTACAGTTAATCGAGAAAATATTCTTATCTTAGCTTGGATGCCTCTGGATACAGATGAAACACTGGAAAAGTACTGCATAGTTCTCTGTAAGTAAACAAACAGCCTTTCAACTTGCCTTATTTATAGCTGAGAAACTCCTTCAGGTATCATTTCCTTATGATATATTGGGTCTGAAAATGTTTGTTCATTACTCTTTTGATGTTTTACTTGACTGTCACCAGAAGGAATGGTAATCTATGCAGCATTGGTTTTTGACCAATGTCCATTCATGCTCTTAATAGCTGACTTCCTCCGTCCCCACAATCCCATTCCAATTAAACAGAATGTTCTATAAATGATTCAGATTCACAGAATAGTGTAACTAACAGCTGTAAAGGAAATAACGCAATGTATATTCAACCACCTCTCCAGCAAAACCCCATTCCAACTAAACAGAAAGATTTGTCAGTGAATGCAATTCATAGTAGTGACAGATCAAATGAGACATACACATCTCTTCTCGATAGGCCTGGTGATGGTGCAGCTGATTTAGGGGATGGGTTACCATGAGAACTTTAAGGTGAGTTAGTATGACGGTGTGATCTACTGTAAGAAGGTGATCCTGCTGTCACTGACCTGACATTGCTGTGTCACCATGATTGTGATCTGGAACGCAAAGTTCTCCTAGGGGTAGATGACCACTGACATGGCCTGTGTGAAATGTTTGTGATTGTTTACTGTCAGTATGGACATTACACTGTGGTGGTGGTGCTGTGGTAGTGTTGTCGCCTCTCAGTAAGAAGTTGCCCCGTTCAATTCTCAGTTAGAGCGTCTTCTGTGTGGCGACATGCGTGAATGGGCGTTCCTTCATTGAAGGTTGTGTGTCAGGCCCAGCAAGTCGGCAAGTAAAAATCTCCTGCCAATCATTAGCAGACCGGAGTTCCGCTGTGGCGACCCCTAACCGGGAAAAGCCAAAAGACACAACAACACAACAACTGTCAGTATGGACATTACTGTCTTGAGAAGCAGAGGTAGTATCATGGGATTTCCCCTATGTGTCTGGGTAGTACCCTGTCCCCTACCGCTCATAATACTGACTCCAGCTTGACTCTGCTATGTCCTAACTACAGTATGAATGGAGGCCACAACTGATGCTTGGTGTGCCACCATATTTCTCATCAGTGATACTATGGCATTATCACTGCTTACTGATGTTTCAAAGTAGTGCTGGAAATCATCACGCATTCTCTGTAGAACTTTGACTATTTACATCTAACTCTGTGTTGCAGTGCTCTGAGCTCTAATAATATCATGGCACATTTCTTGTTGGGCAGCCAATAATTTACTTGTTTCCTGAGGTAGTTTTAAATAATTCCTGCTTTTGAAAACCCTTTGTAATGGTGTCACTGTGGACACTGTGGCCTCATAATGTCTGCCATCATCCTCAAAATGTTCTGTGTGTGAAAAAACTGGTGTAGTGGTGCAGGGTTGTTCCTGATGTACAAACATGAATGGCATGTCAGCTTTTGTTCAACATTGTGATAAAGTGTCAGCTTCTGTAGAGTTACTAATATGTTGTGAGGTGTGAGAACCTGCCATTAAACTTGGGTACTGCCTTCCACTTCCCACAGACTGCTTCATAAATATAACTATGCTATCATCATCATCATCATCATCAGGAGCAGTAGTAGCAACACCCATTCTACTGCTGACTTCATAATTATTTATTGATACAGATGAAATGTTTGTTTCTGATGCTGATCTGTAAAAAGAAATTATGCCAAAACATTAATAATAAGCAAGAGCATATGGTACGGTATTATTTATTTATTTATTTATTTTACATTTGTTAACCAGGAGAGTCCGACTGGATACATGTCCATTTTCAGCGGAGGCCCGGGGAGAAAAGCTCCAAGTACATAACAGACATATGAACATTGTTAATGCAAAAAAAAGGAAGATAGTTGAGTTCTAAATACAATATAAAGATACATCACATCTTGGGAAAAAAAAAAAAACAACAGCAGCATATAAAAAAAAAACATAGGTCAGTTACAAAGGCGAGGCGCCTTGTTAAAAAGCGGTTAAGGATAGTGAGGTAAGAGAAGGGTAAATGATAGTGGTTAATCAGGTTTGGAACAGGGACATTGCCAGAGAGTATTGAGATGGGGTTTAAGCTTTTTTTTGAATTGTAGGAGTGAGGGTTCTGAGGTGAGCATGGTCGGTAGGGAGTTCCACATTTTACCTACAAAGTTTGAGAATAGAGAATCCCCAGCAGAATTATTGGCTTTGGTAGTTTGAGCTAAGATCTTATTGGAGGAGCGTAAAGATTGCAGGTTAATATAGGGGTGAATGATGTTTTTCAGAGCTGGTGTTTTCTCTGGGTGATACAATATCTGGTGAGCCATTTTGAGTTGGTTGAAATGGAGTTGGCTGGAAAACTCTAACCACCCTAGTTGCTTCAAGTTAGTGCAGTGGTGCGTTCTAAAGGTGGAATTTGTGGCAAATCTAGCTATGTGATTGTAACAAGAAGCAAGTTTGTTAAAGGTTGTCTTGTTTAGGTTTGTAAAGAGGGGGGAGGCATAGAAAAGAGTTGATAGTAGGTGTGTGCTGGCAATTGTAATTTTAGCATGAGGAGTGAGAAAGTGTTTTACTTTATAGAGAGAGCCAAGCTTTTTATTGACGGTTTTGATGGTAAGATTGAAATGGGTGTCAAATTTAAGGGAGTTATCAATGGTAACACCTAATAGCTTTGTGTGAGCTTCTGGTGATATAGTGATTCCATTGGAGGATGTAATAGAGAAGGTGGGGGGAAGAGTCTTGTTAGTGGGTGAGAAAGTAAGTAGTTTTGTTTTGTTGGGGTTGAGAACTAGTTGTCGACTTGAGAACCATTTTTCTATTAGGTTGAAGGTGTCTTGGGTTGAAGCAGTGAGGTCTGCCAGGTTGGAGGCAGTGCTGATGATAGTCGAATCATCTGCATATTGAATGTATGTGGCATGGGGGTGATTGTGGGCAGGTCATTAACAAAGATGGTGAAGAGAAGAGGGCCAAGAATAGATCCTTGGGGAACTCCAAGTGTAACAGGTAGGCATGTAGATAATTTGTCCTGCCATAGAACAGCCTGTTGCCTATTGGACAGGTAGGATTGGAACCATTTCAGCGTGGAATTGCTGAGTGATAGTTTTTAATGTATGGAGGAGTTGAATGTGGTTCACCATATCAAAGGCCTTGGAGAGGTCTAAGAAAAGAGCAGATGATAGTTTATTATTGTTTTGAAGTTATTGATGGTATTAGAAAAGGATAGTAGGGCTGATGTGGTACTGTGATTTGGCCTGAAGCCATGTTGGGAGTTAGCTAGAATTTTATTTTTGGTGAGGTGTTCCATCAGTTGTTTGTGGACACACTTTTCCATAATTTTGGCCAGGGGTGAAAGTATAGCTATAGGTCTGTAGTTGGTTAGCTCTAGTGAGCTACCACCTTTATGGAGAGGAATAATGTGGGACATTTTCCATATGGAGGGATGAAGGCTTCTGACAAGGTACGGTTTATGATTATGGAGACGGATAGGAAATGGCCTCAGCTGCTTTTTGCAGAAACTCAGCTGGGAGAAGGTCAGCTGCTAGCTTAGTGGGTTTTAGTTTTTAGAGAAGAGATGTTATAAAGGATATGGGTACTGGATCAAGGTAAATAGATGATCTGATGTAGTTGTAGTATTCTGCTGGCATGGGTAGTGGAGTGGGCTGGTTGTTTGTTTGAATTGTGTGGCCAGGGATTGTATAGTTTCTGTGAAGAAACTATTGAATGTGTTGGCAATGTTTACAGGGCACTGTTGTTTGCAAGTTGTTGGAGTGGGGGTGGTTGCCTGGCCTGGGTGCAGGAGCTTGTTTAAGCCTGCCCAGAATTTTTGTGGATTATTAAGGTGTTTGTGTTGGAGGTGGAGGAAGAAGTTTTTTTTATCATTTAAGATCATTCTTTTAGTTTCATTTCTAAGTTGCCGGAAGGTTTGGTGGGAGTGTGGGTCTTTAGAGGTACGCCATGTGACCCACATCTTGTTTCTAGATAGGATTTTGGATTTTGTTTCCTTAGAGAGCCATGGTGTGGTTTTGGTTTTAGTTCTAATGGACCGTATTGGAGCATGGGAATCTAGAATCTTGAGGAAGGTGGTGTTGAAGTAGATAACTGCCTCTTCAAGAGGAAGAGACTTGAGTATTGTCCAGTTGTGGGCTTTAAGTTCAGTTTGAAAAATGGAGGCGTTGAATTTATTATTGTTCCTGATTTTTTTTATGGTTGTAAGAAGGGGGGTGATTTTCTTGAATTTGATAACATAGGTGAGTAAGTGATCACTCATGTCCTCTGGGTGAGTACCTGCTGAGTACTGGTCAGGATCTTTATTAGTAAGGATCCAGTCCAGGATGCTGTCTTTGTTTTGGGGTTTACCTAGTCTGGTAGGAGTGGATATGAGCTGAGAAAAGCCATGTAGATTTATGCTGCTAGATGGGGAGCTAGATGAGAAGGAATTCCAATCGATGTTGAAGTCACCTAACACTATGGATTCCTGGGGGTGAGTTTGAGTTAACCAGTGGAGAAAGTCCTCTAAGGTTATGTTATTATTGTTGCCTGGGGGGATGTAAATACATGCTATATTTATGCTTTTATGTTTGTTTGGTTGAAGTTTTACAAGTAGAATTTCGGCATTGTTTGTTAGGAGGGGTTGTGGAGAGGCAAGGGAGATTTGTAATGTACTTTTGTAGAGTATGGCTACACCGCCACCTTTACGAGTTATTCGGTCTGCTCTTAGTATATCATACCCTGGTGGGATTATCTGTGTGTCTTTCGTACTTGGTTTAAGCCAGGTTTCTGTGAGACATAGTAGGTCTGGGGAACAAGTAGCTAAAAGGGCATGTAGGTTGTGAATCTTATTGTTTACACTTCTGATGTTTAGATGACAGGTCAGAAGAGAGTTAAAGGGTCTAGAGTTTAGATTGAGAAGTGGAGGGGAGGATAGGGTGGAATTACAATTGAGTGGAGAGGAAGGGCCAGGGTTGGGGTGGATATCACCATCTGTGGCTAGTCTGTGATTCAGAGTGGTAATGAATTTGAGGGCTTTGAGTAGAAGTTTGTAGTAATGTTTATCATTTGGCCTAATATTGGTAGGTTTGATAATTACATAGCGTTTGAGTTCTAACAAGGAGGGTGAGTAGGGAATTGAGTCATGGCCTCTGTTGTTAATTATGGGGGAAGGGTTGGTTTGGTAGCCTGGGTGGTGGAAGCCTATGTAAGACCAGGTTTCATATAGGGTAGCTAGGTAAGGGACAAGTAGGAGGGGAAAAAGAGTTAGTATGATAAGCTTCCTGGGTGGTGTCATATTCCGTTTGATCTTAGAGGGCGGTAGTGAGGTACAGGAAGTTAGTGGACAGTAGGGGGAGTGGTTTGAGGTTATAAAAATACGAGTACTGGGGGCGGGTGGGAATAGGGGGCAGGGCGGGGAGCGGAGCGAGCACGAGCGAAGCGAGTGCTCGCGGAGCGGGGTTTACACTAAGCCACTAGAGCCCAGGTTTCAAGATGTAACTCCTGAATAATTAACTTGCAGGTGAGTAATCTCATCTAAACAAACACCAGGTTCAATGCCTATGCTTTGGGAGCTTGTGTTTACAATTTTATAGCAGTTTGCCTTAGTTTTAGAGTGTGTTCTGTAGTTTAAGTGGAGTATATGCAAACAAGCTTGGATTTTTTGTTTGGGTAAGCCTAGGGAGATTTGTGCTAGTGCTGAGGACCCTTAAATAATACTTTACTTTAAAGTCTATACTAAAATGACCAGATAATGACCTGTTTTGTTTTTACAGGTTGTGGGCAAAAGTAGAGTAGTCGTTTGAAAAGGGCAAAGTTCTTTTCTGCCTTACGCTGTGCAGGGGAAGACCTGGGAGGGATAGAGAGAGAGAGAGCTTGATTTCAGAGGCAGTCAGAAGCAGCTGTGTAGCTTAAACACTTTCCTTGCATACTGCTTTCGTTTTCATTATTTGCTGATGTACAAGGAATTCTGGCAGTCTCTGCCATCATTCATTTTTGACTATAAAATGTGTACATTTTAAACCAACCTTCAGGAGCTGATGAATGTAAATGCTGCTGCAGATATTGGTTAGATGGAACATTGTCCGCACCACCTCTAATTATTCCTTTTGCACCATCTTCTATATCATAGTCATCCCTACAGATGGACAGAAGGTATTCATTTGGTGTTAACTTAATGAGATTTGGAGGTCTTCCTACAGTACTGGTCTGAGAAATTGCATTCTGCTTGGCCTTACATCTGCCATGTGTTGCCATTAAATTTGCCATTTTCTTCCACTGTGCCGATGCTCTATTTCTGCTTCCAACTTCATTCATTTCAATAACTGTTTGACTCTGGGCTCTGTTCTTCTTGGCATGTCTGGGTCCTCCTTTACCAAAACGTAGTTTCCCATATGTCCTAAGAGCAGCCATGAGGATACAAAGGACACAATTTTTCTCATGGTTAAAGTTATCATTTCTGTGCTTTGATCCTTTATTCTCCATTATTACTACAGAAAAAAACAAACAACCAACAAAAACAAACAACAACAAAATAAATAAATAAATAAATAAATAAATAAATAAATAAATAAATAAATAAATAAAAAATAGAAAAAAATAAAAAGGGGAAAAGGGCTACAGCCAGACACTTGTGACATTACTGTATGGCTGACATCAATATTAAAGTAGAAACCACTGGCCAGCTGTTCCTACCAACCACAGTAAGGTATTATCTCAATGAATATACAAAGAGCAATGCTATCTAAACTACACAACTACAGTTTGTTCAATGACTCTACACAAAAAAAAAAACAGCGTGCAATATTCTTTGCCATTGTCATGCATGTTTCCATCACTGTCAGGAACAAAACATCAAATTTATCACACATCTATTCTTGTCCTTTGCAAACTGAAATTTCTCAAGTACAATAAGCATTTTCTCATGTATGCACAATCATTACACTACAATTCTTTAAGGCTCATTTGCTAAAACTAATGTAGTGCACATATCATGAGATACAACTTCACAATTACCAGTTGTGCAGTTTTCCTTACTTTGAGATGTTTGTGGAATCCTAAGACATCTTCCACCTATCTTGGATATTTGCGAATTAATATAGCAAAGCTCAACATATTTGCATAAATTCTGTGCCATTTACATGTGTGTTATGCAAATAAGGCTAATTTATTTGCATGTATATGAATTGTAGTGGTGCACAAATGTGTCCTGAGGTATATTGGCATATTTTGATGCTTTACTGATTGTGAATGAGCAACCCACATTACATTAATTTATTTCAAAGAGACATGCTGTCAGCTTTTCTGAACTTGTAAAAGTGTGAGACAGGTTGCATCCTGTGAGGTTACTGACTTCTTTCCAAAATTTTCTAGGGCTTTATTTGAAAGAGTTTGGGATACGTATCAGGGAATGACTTTGTTGTCTTCTAACGGCTTTTTTGACCAGGTTCCTTATATTTGTATACTGCATTCATATTCTCTGGAGTGGGATTTGATTTCCAAGAATGTCAATATTCATCCTGGAGTTCGAGGAGGGATTTTAACTAATGGATTAGCCACTTTTTGGGTTTGGAGTTAGAAAATCTAGATATTAAGAAAAATTGTCTGTCCTGTAAAATGGAGAGAGTGTATATAGGAGTTCAGCTGCATATTTAGGATCTGTGCTGTCTAGAACAGGGATCCAGTCATGGGAAGTTGAAGTCAAAGATAGTTTTGCAATATTAACAGTGAATTTAGATCTGAAGGAGCTTAATTCTGGTTTGTTTTGGGAGTTGGGCATAACACGTGGAAACTGCTGGGGCAAGAATCACTAAATGAGGGTGAGTGAATTGTGATTTTGGAGACTGTTTGGGCTACTGAAGATAGAGATGATGAGGTCAATGAATGGGTGGTTTTTGGTCAAATGTTTGGGTCTGGTAGGTTGCTTGAATAGTTGTGTCAATTGTTGTTCTGTGGAGTAGTCTAAGACCTCAATATTAATGTGCTTTAAGATGGTGATAATAAAGTCACCTAGAATATTTACATTTTTCTTTTGATTGTGTGGGATAACAATGACTGAATCACATCTTTACATTTCTGTAGAGAGGAAAGGGGAGAAAGGTGCATTACAGCTAACTGGATATGTGTGGTACTGAGTAAGGCAAATTCTCCTTGAAGCCAGTTTGGTTGAGATTTTGATGTGGGTGAGTCTTGTTTTATAAGTTTCACTTTTAAATTATATTTGTATACCAGTAGGGTACAACCTCCTTTAGTATTGCCAAGTTTGCATTCAATAAAATAGATATATCCAAGAAGAAGGTGGTGCTGAATGTGGATATCTGGTATCAGCCAAGTATGAGTAACTGCTAGGAAGTCTGCACTGTAAAGAGTTATTATATCATTAATTTGATCCATTTTGTTTGCAATACTTTGGGCATTGAGAACGTAACATGAGAAAGGCTGGCGATCAGGGTTGTTCTCAGAGGAGTTGTAATAGTAAGATAAGAAATAATTTGTGTAAGTACATGGAGTCTTGATTTGGTCTTATATGATTAGGATGGCTGGGTGGTCAATGTTTGAGTTCAATGACTTGGACTTAGTATTAACCAACACGAGTAACCACTGCAGCATCCCTACAATGTCATCATCCCTGGTAAGACCCGACCACAAAGCAGTTACTTCCGAAGTCACCATCTCCCCCGACACCCGCCCCCCCCAGCTAGGGTCAAAAAAACTTCTCCAAAGCTGATTACAACCTCCTGAGGGAAGGTATAAACAGCTTCACAACCCCTCCACAGGAACTGGCACTTATGTCCAAACCTACACCAAAGTGCTATATGAGCATTTATATAACTGCATGGAATCAGGAATACCAGACAGGATGAAATCCTCCTCCTCAAGGAAGAGTAAACCTGTCTGGTGGGCATCTACAATAAATAAACTCTATAATAAAAGGAAAAAAAACTGCTGTCCAGGACCAAGAAGGAGCATGTGTCTAATTGGAAGCGATCTCTCCTTAGCCTGAAAAAGAAAATAAGAGCACTAGTGAAATCCTCCAAAGCACACTTTGAATCCAAACTGGCCGTATCTACTAAAGACAGTCATAAGGCTTTCTTTATATATGTCCGCAATATCAAGGGAAGCACCCAGATCTGCTCACAACTGGTGGTCAAGGATACCACATACACAAACCTTGTATATATAGCCAACCTGCTAGCAGACAGGTTCAGTGAAAACTTCGCTCCTCTGTCCCCCCATTAGTAAAACAGGACATCCTCAGTACCTGCCCCCCCCCTCCCCTTATCTCTAGTAAGCAAGTCATCACTGCACTCTCAAAGGCAAAATATACAGCCTCCATGGGACCCAATAATGTCCCAGGCTGCATCCTACAAGAACTCAGGTGGGAACCTGCAGTACCATTAAGCACCCTATTCAACCAAAGCCTGAGTACTGGCTTCATCCCAATCAAGTGGAGGACAGCTACTGTCATCCCTTTGCACAAAGGTGGTGCATCTACTGATCCAGGAAATTATAGATCCATCAGCCTAACTAGCCTGATCTGCAAGGCCATGGAGTGGAATATCCTGGACCTCATTAACAAGGACATTTGCAACCTCCAGACACTTGATCTCACACACTTTGGTTTTGTCAAGGGGAGGTCATGTCTGTTAATTTTGGTCGACTTCTTTGAGACAATCACCACGGCCATAGACAGGGGGGGGGTAAATCACCAGGGCCATACACAGGGGGTGCACACCACCTACCTTGACCTGGCCAAGGCCTTCAATGCTATTTCCCACTCAGGTATAATAGACAAACTCTCTCAACTAGGCATCAAGCCATGTGTTACCAGATGGGTAGTAAACTGACTGACTGATAGAACCCACCTAGTCAAAATAGGGGAAGCCACCTCAAGTAATAGAACCATAACAAGTGGTGTAACCCAGGGATCGGTCTTGGGGCCTCTGCTGTTTGGGATATACTTTTCAGAGGTGCAGGCCAAATCTAGTGGGCTATGGCTGACCAGGTTTGCAGATGACCACAAGCTGGGTGCTGTCATCAGTTCCCCTAGTGATGTTGAATCCTCCAAGGGGGTCTCACCCAAATAAATGACTGATGCCAAAAACATGGCCTCAAACTGAATGCCAAAAAAATGCATCATCATCCCTTTTGTAGAGAGTGATGTCCCCAAAAATTATCACATTGATAATAAGCATGCAATCAGTCATGAGGGACCTGGACACCCAGGTTGATAGCAAACTCACTTTTGACCACCATATTGCCTCCATTGTATGGAAAGCATTCTACATGGCCCACCTCATTAGTTAGGATATCTCATCCAGGGACAAGGTGGTCATAACATCCCTGTAGTCTTCCGTTATAAGGCCCATTGATGAATGCAATGCCCCTTTTGGCATGTACCTCACAAAGCACATGTAGCTGCTGGAGAGACCAGACAGGTTCCTCATTCAGAGAATCCAGGGCCTCAAACATCTACCCTACACAGATAGGCTAAAAGCCCTGTCCTTCTACTCAGTCTCCTACAGACTCCTCAGAAGTGACCTCTATCTGGCATACAAAGCAATCTCAGACCCCGCCCTGATGGGACTGCTGCATATCCACAAGTCAAGCTCCACTCGAGTAACCCACATGGGTGACCTTGACCTGGTCTGTGACAACAATAGGACTTATTGGCAAGACGGATTTGTGTCCCAGAAACTCCTCTTTTGTGGAATGGACTCCCTCTCCATGTAAAGCAGAGTACCTCATTAAACCTTTTTAAGTGCAACGTGGATAACTGGATGGGGAACAGAAAATACACTCCTGGGACTCCACCTGTGTCCCTGCTGGACAGTGGCATAGGGTGCTGACCTGCTGGAACATGGGCTAAATTCTTGGCTAGGTTTGTAAGGACCTCAGGGCCAGTAGCCTAGTAAGTTCCTGAAGATTGGGTGAAGATAGATGAAGGCTGCCAGCCTAGCCAGATAGAATTTTGGAGATAATTCTGTCATCTGTAAATATTAATGTAAACCACAGGCTTGTTGTCTTAAATAGTAAAAATAGTGTGACATGTGGAACTGAAAAAAAAATGTATCAACCATGCACTCTAGTGACCAAACTTTTCTCAAAGTGTGTGTGTGTGTGTGTGTGTGTGTGTGTGTGTGTGTGTGTGTGTGTGTGTGTGTGTGTGTGTGGGTGTGTCAGCTACTTGGGCAGGGACACGAAGCACTGGTTGGACAGAGAGGATGCTGGAGGTTTTAGCTTGCCCACTATGCTGAGATCTGGACACTATAGCTGTGCCAGTGGGGAGTCTTATTGGGGACCTGGAGAGCAAGGAAGCGACCAGCCCCGGACTGACTGTGATCTCTCTGTGCTCTTAAGGGAAATTGCAGTTTACTGTGTGTATTTGTTATCTTTTCCTCCTACATGAGATGCCCCTCACTGGTGTTAGCGGTGAGGATTGAGGCACCTTGATTGCTGAGCCATGGCACGGGCATCACATATTAATTGGTGGCAGTGGTGGGATATCCACAGCATATTAATTGTTTGGCAGTAGTGGGATATCCACACCACATATTAATTGGTTGGCAAATACTAATTGGCTTGTAGTGGTGTGGGTAGAGTGAATTCCTGTAGCTGGTGTACAGTGAGCTCTGAAGGTGTTTTGTACTCTAAATCAGCCATGCAGTGAATACTCAGAGTCCAGATCAAAATTGTTTTATTTATTTTGTTAGCTTAGTTAGTCAGGGTGAGCAGGCAGCATGTCAGCAGAGGAGTATGGAAAGCTGACAAGGAGCCAGCTGGTGGAGATGTGCCAGGTTAGGGGACTGGTGCATGGAAACCTGACTAAGGAAGACCTGATTGCAGCCTTGGTTACAGCTGCAACAGAAAACAGCAACCAGGAGGACAATCAGACTGGCAGTGGAGATATAATACCCTTGGAGAATGGACAGCTCAACCTTTCTGCAGAGGACTTAAAAATCCATCTGGAGCTAAAGAGACTTGAGTTGGAGACCAGATGTTTGGAACTAGAAGCAGCTGAGAGAGTGAGGTGTCTAGAGAGTGTGGATAAGGAGAAACTGCAACATTTGCAGGCTGAGGAGAATGAGAAACTGCTATGCCTGAAAGTTGAGGAAAAGGAGAGGCAGAGGCAGCATGAGAAGGAGATGCTGACTCTTCGTCAGAGTCATGGAAGTAATGGGGAAGGGAGTAACTGGACCCCAGAAGCACAAAAGGTCAGTAAATTTCTTCCGCAGTTTAAAGAGGGGGATCATTTTGTTAGTTTCATTCATATGTTTGAGAGGGTATGCAAACAGTATGATGTTGACCAAAGGCTCTGGTTACTGTTCCTGACCCCCTTACTCCATGGTAAAGCTGTAACTGTTTTGTCAAAAATGTCTGACATTGCATGTTTTGAGTATACTGCCGTTAAAAATCACTTGTTAGAATTGTTTAAGCTAACACCTGAAACATATAGGAAAAAGTTTCATGATCATAGATGTAAGGCAGATGAAAGTGTGTGTGAATATGTTGCTGAACTGAGCACTTATTTCCATAGGTGGGTGAGTGAATGTCAGGTCACCACTTTTGAAGGGCTGGCAGACCTTTTGGTGAGGGAACAAGCCCTTAGCACTTTGCCTGAGGACATGAGGATCTGGTTAGCTGATAGACAATGTGCCACTTCAGATGAGATGGGGAAGAAGGGAGACCTATACTTGGCAAGCAGGGCAGCCCTGCACAGGAAAGGGGCCCCAGTACTGCTCACGGGTCTAAAGGAACCCATGGTAGGCAGCTCAGACTGCCCTAACAGAATCTGCCAGGAGCAGGGGAAGCCACTAGTCCAGGTACATATCCAGGAGCTAGGGTTAAATGTTTTGAATGCAACCAGTGGCGCCATATGGCATACAGGTGTCCACAGAGGCAAGGTGGGGAACAAAAGGTGATGGAGCCAGTAAGTGGGAAAGACAACATGCCAATAGTGGGTTGTCTTGAGACAACAAGGGTACCAAACTACCATCCTGAAGATGTCCTGATAGGGAAGGATTTGGATGAGGCAGTACTGTGTGTTTGTGCAGTTACATGCAGTCAGGCTAGGAGACAAGCATGTGGGTCTGGTAGCCTGGAGAGACCCAGACAGACTGCATACTTGCAGCCAGGACTGGTGAGGTGGTTACTTCAGGGAGGGAGCTACCCTGTAGCACTGAGACTGAAGGTGAGCCACAGCTGCTTGGGGGTACTGATGGTCCCTTGGACAGAGTGACTGCAAAGGTAGAGGTGAGTAGTAGTACCCAGGCTGACAGTGGGGCACCACTGTCAGAAGATATCAGAGTTCCTGTGGAAGGGAGCTGTTAAGGGTTACAAGGAGAGAGCTGAGACAGGCAAGGCCCGAGGCAGGTAGCTAGGGAGGCACCTGATTCTCAAGGAAAGGGGGAATCTGTATACTGGGACAAAGGGTTACTATACAGAGAGTGGACCCCTGAGGGATGGCTAGAAGGTGAGGAAGTACAGCAGTTGGTAGTGCCTAGAGCCTGCCATCTGGCACTTCTAGCCATAGCCCATGATATTCCCTTTGTAGTTCACATGGGCATAAAATGCACAAAGAGGCGTATTATGCAGAACTTCTATTGGCCTGGAATTTCCAGAGGTGTAACAGGGTACTGCAGGACCTGTGAGCAGTACCAAAAGGTAGGCAAGGCCGGAGATAGGGTGAGAGCTCCTTTGATGCCTTTGCCTGTGCTTGAGGAGTCATTTCAGAGGGTAGCTATGGATATTGTGGGTCCTCTGAGTACCCCAAGTTCCACAGGGAAAAATTATATCTTAGTGGTAGTGGTTATGCTGCACGATACCCTGAGGTGGTGGCTTTTTCCTCCATTGATGCAGAGAAGGTGGCA
Source organism: Protopterus annectens (assembly GCF_019279795.1). NCBI lineage: Eukaryota > Metazoa > Chordata > Ceratodontiformes > Protopteridae > Protopterus > Protopterus annectens. The sequence goes on from NC_056742.1 coordinate 422,310,721, forward strand.
AATGTATTGTTAGAGATTTTTAGCAGGGTAGGTTTCCCAAAAGAAATACTGATTGACAGAGGTGACAATTTCATGTCAGGCCTACTGGCTTGACTGTTGAAGTCCTGTGGGGTGAAGCACATGAAGACCACCCCTTAGCATCCCCAGACTAATGGTCTTGTTGAGAGGTTAAACTCTACAATCAAGTCCATGCTACGGGCATTTGCAGATCAGTTTAAGAGGGAGTGGGACAAATATTTGCCCCATCTGTTATTTACTTACAGAGAGGTTCCACAGGAATCCACAGGTTTTTCACCCTTTGAGTTACTCTATGGGCTTAGGGTGAGGGGACCTCTAGATTTAATTTGAGATAAGTGGGAAGGTGAGGGAGAGTCTCACAAGGAGTCTGTTGTGGCATATGTCCTGAACCTCAGGACAAGGCTAAGGGAACTCATGGGCTTGGCCCAGGACAACCTGGCAGAAGCCCAACAACAGAAAAAGGTGTGGTATGACAGGAATACTCAAGCTAGAGAGTATGCTGTGGGGCAGCAGGTAATGGTTCTCATTCCTGTCAGACACAACAAGCTGCAAGCAGCTTGGGAGGGACCGTAAAAGGTGGTAAAAAAGGTAAGTGATGTTAATTACATGGTGGAACTGCTAGGCAGAAGGCAGAGGCACAAATTGTACCATGTTAACATGGCAAAATCTTACCATGATAGGGAGGCCCTTGTGCTGAGCATTTGCAGTGGATTGCAGGAGGAGTCTGAGGGAGATCTGTGGACTGATCTCCTCAGTGAGTCTCGGGCTGACACCTCAGTGGAAGGGGTAGCAGTGTCCCAGCAGCTAACTCCTACTCAGGTTCGAGAAATTTGAGCAGTGTTGTAGGAATTTGGGGACATGTTCACTGGGAAACCAGGGTGTACCCACCTGGGACAGCACCAGGTGGACACAGGGCCCCAAAGGCCTATTAGGCAGGCCCCTTATAGAGTGCCTGAGAGAGTCAAGTAAACTCTGAGGGAGGAGGTACAGGAGATGTTGGAACTAGGGTTGATTCAAGTGTCCAATAGTCCCTGGGCCTCCCCAGTGGTGCTGGTGCCAAAGAAGGAAGGCAGCACCAGGTTCTGTGTGGACTACAAAAAATTAAAATATCACACAGAGTCAGATGCTTACCGCATGTCTAGGGCAGATGAGGCCTTAGAGCAGCTGGGTGGGGCTAAGTATCTTACAAACCTTGATCTTACCAAGGGTTACTGGCAGGTGCCCTTGACTCCCAGTGCTAGAGAGAAGTCAGCCTTTGTGACTCCTTTTGGCTTGTATGAGTTCACAAAGATGCTCTTTGGGATGATGAATGCCCCAACAACTTTCCAGAGGCTGGTAGATCATATCCTAGCAGTAGCAGGAGGGTTTGCCCTTGTGTACCTAGATGATATTGCCATCTATAGCCATTCCTGGCAAAAGCATCTTCAACATGTCAGGGAGGTGCTGGGAAGACTACAGAGGACAGGGTTGACCATTAAGCTGAGCAAATGTCAGGTGGGTATGGCAGAGGTCTCCTACCTAGGACATAGAGTGGGGAGTGGTAAGATAAGGCCAGAACCTGCCAAAGTGGAAGCTATTTAGGCATGGCCTGCACATGTTACTAAAAATCAGGTGAGGGCATTTTTAGGGACAGCAGAGTACTACAGAAAGTTCATCCCCAGTTATAGTACCATAGCTGCTCCCCTCAAAGATCTGACAAAGAAGAACAGGCCAGATAAGTTAGTGTGGACCCCAGCATGTGAGCAGGCATTCCAGAAGCTTAAAGAAGCTTTGGGAGGACCCCCTTTGTTAGCCAGTCCAGATTACAGCAAATAATTTGTTGTGCAGGTGGATGCTTCAATCCATGGGGTGGGGGCTATACTTAGCCAGATTTCTTAAGAGGGGGAAGAGCACCCAGTGGTTTATCTCAGTTGTAGGCTCCAACCCAGGGAGGAATGCTATGCAGCTGTAGAAAAGGAATGTCTAGCCATAGTGTGGGCACTGCAGAAACTTCAGCCTTATCTGTATGGAAAGAAATTCACTGTTATGACATATCACAACCCCCTAACATGGTTAAACAGAGCCAGACAGCAAAATTCCCAGATGCTAAGATGAAGCCTGGGGTTGCAAACATATGATATGTCTGTGCAGCACCACAGTGGGATTAGCAATGCCAATGCAGATGTGCTCTCAAGACAGGGAATGGAGTAAGGCATACTCAGATAGACCTAACTTTCTCAAGCAACTTTTCTCAATGGTCACTTGAAAAACTAGCTTGATTTCTCCAGGGGGGGAGATATGTGAAGATTGGGTGAAGATAGATGAAGGCTGCCAGCCTAGCCAGATAGAATTTTGGAGATAATTCTGTCATCTGAAATATTAATGTAAACCACAGGCTTGTTGTTTTAAATAGTAAAAATAGTGTGACGTGG
>NC_056742.1:422318149-422400649 GCF_019279795.1 Protopterus annectens
ATTGTTTTGGAAGTTAAAAGGGAAGGATAGTTTTGTAGTCAGAGGGGTCTGTTTAGTGTAGTAAAAACATTAGCCAAAGTGTAGCGTTTTGCAGTAACTAGGCTGAGAGATACAGATGTGTGGCTATGATAGAGTACAGAAGAGACAGAGATTGATCAATCTATCTATCTATCTATCTATCTATCTATCTATCTATCTATCTATCTATCTATCTATCGATCCATCTATCTATCTATCTATCTATCTATCTATCTATCTATCTATCTATCTATCTATCTATCTATCTATCTATTGATCTATCTATCTATCTATCTATCTAATTTGTCTATTTATCTGTATAACTTATTATTATTATTACTTTGTACCAAATATGTGAACTAGTCCTATGACTATTCAGCCACAATCCAGACCAAAGACAAACCCAGCTGTTAACAATTTATATGAGCTCCCAGATATGAAATAATAGCACTCAGCTGAAAGGAGTAAGTTACACATCACATCAATGCATTAACATGGAAGGTAGTATGGAAACATTCAAAAATAACTTGGCAAACATTTACTATGAGTTCAAAGGTTGAATGTATAGTTTTCTGAAACACTGGGAAACTGTAAGGTGCTTTTTTAAATAGTTTCACTCATGATAATAGTTCCTTATTGTTGCTAGGGAATGTGTACAGCATGCCAAATAACATATTTACTTGAATTTGTTTTTCATAGGTTCAGAGCTTTATACTAGGTTGTTGATGTAGTGGACCATGTGTACCTTAGCCAGTGATCCCACCATTTGCCAAGGCAATAATTAATACCAGTCTCTGTTCTAGTTGTGGTCCCTTTCCATAAGGACTAGGGGTTCAAACTGGAAGTGCACTTATGATTGCCCATCCAGTCATCCAGGTTACACTTAAAATGGCTCATGGAGCTTGTATGCTTAACCACTAAGAGCAGTCTATTCCATAAAAGAGACATCGTCTGCCAAAGATATCTGTGCCACCAACATGTCCTATTTATGTTTCAGCAGAAGTTTAGGTCTCTTGAGTGGATGTTTAGGATAGTATTAGTTTTGTGGATGTGTAAAAGGCTATATAGAACTAGACATTTCAAGACTCTGTAGGCAAGGCAGAGATCTCCTTTCAATTTTCATTTGGAAATGGTGGAAAACATAGATGCAGTGCAGTGTTGCCTGTGGGCTATAGTGAGTGTTGCGTTGTCAACTTACATGTTTAGCTTGTCAGACTGCTTTAAGCACTTTCTTGTACCCAGAGTAACTCAAGGATGACATGTCCTTGACTTTTTTGATAAGGAAATGCTGTTTTCTTGCAAGTTGAGTCATATGCCTAGCCAAGTGCATGTTACTGGTCTGATAACTGAGGAGCAGAGGGGGGTAATGACTTTCCTGGACCACAAAGATATCCCCTGGATGATTAGTTTAGGATTGACTAAGAACAGTGGTCACATGGTGGTCAAAGGATAGTTCATTGTCAAGTTACTATGTCCAAGTCCCTAATTATCAAGTTGATTTTTACAATGGTGCTGCCCATGTGATAGGAGAAGGAGTACCCAGGTTTACGAAAGGGCAGAAGGCTGCATTTTTTGGCTTTCAGTTTGAGACAGTAATTCAAGCTCCACATGTTAGCATGAGTACTATATGGTGGTCATTTGGGGTATTTATGACTGCTCTAAGTTTGCAGTCATTGGCAAGCACATTAGGGAGGTAAATACCAAAGAAAAGGGGTACCTGGATAAATCCCTGAGGAACACCACTAGTAACCACTCCTTTAGTTGAGAATGTGCTATCAAAACTAACAGAACAGGTTCTGTCAATGAACCATTTTCCTATCCAGTGAGTAACACAATGGTTTGCATTTAACTGGATTAGCTTATCAATGATGCCAGAGTATGGTCTCAAATTATTTGTCATTTGATCCCAGCTATTCTCATTAGGGGTATATATATATATATATATATATATATATATATATATATATATATATATGTGTGTATATATATATATGTGTATATATATATATATATATATATATATATATATAAATAAAATTATTGACCGGGGGATGAGTAAGATCGATCTATAACCATGTGGTACAGGTTATTTTGAGAACTAAAAAGGAAACTGGCTATGCTTAAAATGACCTGAAAGAACTACTAGCCTAGTACTTATCTATGAGCATATGAACCTATGGAATGGAATCAAAAGCTTTGGGCAAATCCAGGAATACTGTGCAAACCAATTTACCTGAATCTAGTACCTTAGTGACTTGCTCAAAAAGTCCACCAGCTTCATGTGGAAGTATTTGCCTTTAGCAAGCCTAAACTGCTTCAGGTACAGATTTTGAAGGCTGCCTATGTCGTTGTTTATGCAACAGAGACATTGATTTTTTTTTCTGAAAAGACATACCTCTTAGTTACAGGATGTACATTATTCTCTCTTATTTACTATCAATGCCAACTGTATTCCGAATGTTAATTTAAAGAAATACATGATTTTGTTTTTTAAATAAACCTTTTTCTATATTCAATAATTTATTTAAATTGATTGTTAACAGTGCCAGTGAAACATCTGTCATAACTGCAGTAGTTTAACTAAGAACTGAATCCATCATATGCCAGCAGAACTCTCATTCAGTGAACTGTCCCTACTGTAATTAATACACTGATTGGCACCAGACAGCAGCTGCCCTGCAGGATGGTATGCTTGCCAAGCAGTCATCTCTTATTACTGCTCATTAATTAATGGAATCTCCTTTCTATAACATAATTGCCCTTGCAGTTGCTGAACACTTTCCAGCCATGTATTATTCCTAACCCTTCCCATTCTGTATATTTTTCACAGTTCTTTAACAGAACTCGCTACGCTGCTTCACACCTGCCTCCTAAGATATCAGGTTCACTTTAGTGAACAAATGATAACAAGCCAGTAAATGGGTGTTGCTTTTGAAGCTGTCATCTCAAAATGGCTCTTCTGAGAGGGGTGATTTTTATTTTCATGTAACATCTGCTCATTTTACCTCTTTTGATGTAATTAAATGTGTAACCTGTAATGCAGATGGTAGTAAGCAGAAACCTGAACATATACAAATATGTCACATAGGGGAAAAAAGTCTACTTCTTTGTCTGTAAAAAAATTGCCCTGCAAATACCTGAAAACTAGAAAACAAGACTGAGATAAAGATACACATACACAAAATACATTTTTTGTAATGGACTTAAATATATCTAGTGCTGATAAATGAGCAGCAAGGCACAGCTATGCAGCTTGGATGGCAATGTTGCTGTTTCTGATCCAGGATTCTCTAGGAGACTGGAGGCCGGACTTCCAGTCCTGCAGTACAAAATGATTTCTTTTTATGTATTATTTATCGATATATTTAACAACTTAAAAACTCTATTCAGGCACAACTCAAACCAGAAGGCAACTAACAGAGACAGTATTATTGCATATGAACTGCACTCAGTGATAGAATAACAAGCAAATACACACTATTGCATTGTTTGAAGTGCTACAAAACAATAAAGGTATTGTTACGAAATCAAAAGTAATGTTAACATGAAAAGAATAAAGGTAATAATAGATGTGCAGTGACATTTAACAAAACAAGAAATAGAAGAAGAAGAAATACACCATAGTTATGGAGGAGGGAAAAATCTTGTTTCGAATACAGTCAGAGCATGAAAAATGAGAGGATGGCTAAGAGTAAGAAAAAGAGCCAACATTGCAAAGCAGAAGTAAACCTGACTATTTTATAGTTAGAGATGTATAAAGAGAAAAAGTGCACATGGTTCACATCCCACTGCCATTTTTATTTGTTGTGTATAATATGGCAAAGGACGTGTAACACGGAAAACTAGAATTTTTTTGCTGTAGATGCAGGACAAAGCTATTGCAATCAGGGCTTAACTTAAATGAGCTCTCAACTTCATGCTACATCCCTGGGTTAATATATTCTAAATAAGAAAAACAATATGTGGAGTATTCTTTTTAATGGCTGCAGTAACAGTTTCATTATCTGGCTGGATTCATTTGTCCTTTAATCTCTATTCTCCTTCCCATCATATTTCTGTGATATTTTACTAGCCTACACACCCACATCTGCATCTACTAAAATAAGCATTTGTTATTCACAAGTGTTATTTTCCTTTTTGACACAGATCCATGTATTAAGGAAGACACGGTGGTTTCTTACTAGACTATTATCCACTGCATTTTCTAGAAATGTCCACGTCAGTTTGTATTTTATCTTCTTAGATGATGACACATCATGCAGGTCAATACAAAAGGGAGACACATAAGGCCCATTTCCTATAAGGATTGTAGGGAGATTGTTACACAGAGTAAACTATTACATGGGCCTACTCATATATACCTTATATTGTTAAAAACTAGGCTTCCAGGTTCACAGGAAGACATTTATTTCAAACATATTTAAGTTTGTTAGTCTGAAAAGGAACTGTAATATTAACCTCTGTAGAACGTCTTAGCATTTTAGACATGCCCAGTCGTATGTTTATCATTAAATACAATTAATTAAAACAAGTAATCTCCGTGGTATCCCCAAAGTCTCAAACAACCCACTAAACAAGTATAGTGGGTCCAAAAACAAAACAGTGTAAGAAACTTTTCTGTGTGGAAAATTTTCAGTCCGTATATCTCTAGTTAACCACTGTATATTAATCAGATCAGGCAATAGTAGTACAAGTAAACTTAAACTCGTCTTAAGTCAAACAAATAATAAAAAATATATAATTTGAAATATTGTACAGAATTACTAAGTTTTCAAAAGTAATCCAAGCAAGGCAGGCAGTCTGTTTCCAGTCAAAAATCCTTTATTAAATACACAGGCAAGCGATCCAAGTAAAACAAAAACAGAGTAATAATTTCCTCACAAGCTTTCTAAATATATATATACTTTTTATCAGGCATGGGAGTGGTTTATTGTGCTGTAAAACAAAGTGTTATTGGTACACATGTTAAATTCATATCCCTTCCCCCATCAGTGTGACATTCGAGCTGGTCGTGCCCTAATTAGTAGCTGTCATAATATAACCGTTAAGTACTTTAAATAAAATTTGTAATGATGTGGTCAATACACCAGAGTCCAGAGCTTTGCTCACAGTATCAGTAAAAGAAAGTAAGACTGTAGTAGTACTGTGTGCAGGATGAAAGCCATGTTGGGTAGGGGCAAGGAGATTGTTTTCAGGCAGTGTTTTAGTAGTTGAGTGTGTATACACTTTTCCAGTATTTTAGACAGTGGGGAGAGAATGGAAATGGGTCGATAGCTGGTTAAATCATTAGTATTTCCACCTTTATGTAATGGGGTTATGATGGATTTTTCTAAATTTAAGGGACTGTGAATTCTGAGATGGATCGGTTAATGAGAATACTGATTGGGAAGACTACTGCGTCAGCACCAAGTTTCAAGCATTTAGAGGGGAGATTATCAGCAGAAAGTTTCTAGAAGTTCTATATGAATGAGGTTTGGGTACCTGAGTAAGGGTTCTATGTGTAAAGCCTGGTAAATGATCATTTAAGATATCAGGAAGGTTATCAGTATTGGAATATTTGTGTGGATCTGAGACTAGGATCCAATCTAAGGTGGATTCTGGATGTTTGCTTAGTATTTGCATAGGGTGTGTTACCAGCTGAGTATAGCTGTGCAAAATAATACAATTTTCTAGGGAGTTTGAGATTAAATTTAGCCAATTAATGTTTGTATCCCCTAGAATGACAGTTTCATTGGATATGTTTTGGGTTGTCCAAGATAGAAAATCTTCTAGAATATGGATGTTTTGGCCTGGGGGAATATATAGTGTTGCTATGCATAAATGTTTACTATTATTTATTTATAATGATGCTAATACAATTTCCATGTTGTTAAAGGTTGGGACAGGTTTGGGAAAGGATGTAATGGTTAAAGAGTTGTGATATATTAAAGCTACACCTCCCTCTTTCTTTAGGAGTCTATCTTTTTGTAGGAAATTGTAACCATCTGAAACTATTTCAGTGTCTGATATATCCTAACTCCTTCTCTCTAAAAGCAGTATCAATTAACTATGTAAAGTCATTACTCTCTAAACTTAAACCTTGCTCCCCATCTGTTGACAAGCTACCTTCTTACTTCCTGCAGATTCCCTCTGAACCTCTTGCCTATCCTGTATCCATCTTAATCAACTGATCCATTTCTGAATCCTATGTTCCCACTGTATGGAAGAATTTCTTTACTCTACCCATTCAGAAAGGGGGGAACTCCTCAGACATATCCAACTTCAGACCAATAGCCATACTCTCTCCACTCTCAAAAATCCTAGAGAAATGCATTCACAAGCAGGTAATGCATTATTTTCACCAGGAAAACCTTCTCACACCCACACAGCATGGTTTCCATCCCAAGCATAGTACAACTACTGCACTCATATCATTCATCAACATAGTCTCCCTGGCTCAGGATAACAATAAACTTGTCTCATGCCTATTCCTTGACCTTTCTAAAGCCTTTGACACTGTCTCTCACCCACTCCTTATAGATAAACTCACTAACTTACATTTCTTTCCCCCTACTATCTCCTGGTTCTCCAGCTATCTCACTACCTGCCAGCAATCAGTTAAATGGCTCTCTGTACTATCCTCCCCTCTCATTGTACAAATGGGAGTCCCCCGGAAGGATCCATACTTGGACCACTACTCTTTAATATTTTCACCAAGTTGCTTTACTCCTCTTGTCCCCAGTCATCTCTTGTGCAATATGCTGATGACTCAACTGTTATAACCATTGCTGACAACCCAACTGACCTCCACTCAACTACCCAGGCATCCTTCCACACCATTGAGACTTGGCTTAGTGATAACAAACTAATACTTAAAAAAACTGTGGTGGTGGTGCTGCGGTAGCATTGTCGCCTCACAGTTAGATGTTGCCTGTTTGATTCTCAGTTAGAGCGTCTTCTGTGTGGCGACATGTGTGAATGGGCATTCCTTCGTTGAAGGTTGTGCATTAGGCCCGGCAAGCCAGCATGTAAAAATCTACTGCCAATCATTAGTGGACCAGAGTTCTGCTGTGGTGACCCCTAACTGGGAAAAGCTGAAAGACACAAACAAACTTAATCCAAAAAAAAAAAGCTCCTACTCTTCCTCCCTAAAAACATCACCACACTCAAAAGTACATTTACCATCTTATCCTGCAACAACACTATCATCTCAGCTGAATCTAGTACTGAATTGCTAGGTGTTACAATAGATGATCAGCTTAGGTTTGATCTCCATATTACTAACTCAGTAAAAAGAACTCATCAGAAACTTGGACACCTTTTCTGTAGCAAGAAATACTTAACTAACACTGCCCGAATAACTCTCTCCCAGGCTTTATTACTTCCAACACTCCTGTACAGCTGCCACATATTCACAAACCTAAATTCGATACTTATTTCCAAGCTTGAAACTACCTATAATAAGATCGCCAGATTTGCAGCTAACCAAACCTACAAGTCACACCACTGCTTAGCACTACAGCAACTAGACTGGCTAGAATTCCCTCAGCTGCTCCAACTATACCAAACTACAAATCATCCACTCTATCCTCTACCTACCCTCCTTCTGCCCCAGCCTCTCCACTATCATATCCAAATATTCCCCCGCAACGACACTATGCAGCTCAAATCAAGAATTATTAGACATCTACAAAGCCAAAATAGGCTGCCTTCTCTATAACTATAACCCAGCTATATCTTGTAACAAACTCCCCTTGGAAATTAAATCCCTCCAGCATAGCAAAAGTTTCAAATTAGCCACAAGGAAATACCTTAAAACAAAGTGGTCTTGCTACTGTTGCCAACCGCGTTTATATCACGTTATCGAAAGATGAAAATAGTGAACGCTATTTCATCGGCCCCAAAACATCTAAACATGAAAATATCAAACATTCAGAACAGTGAATTTTTTCCCATGGAAAAAATTCGCTGCTCCGAAACACATACACACAACACAAGCACATCAAACAAACAGCAACTACACACATACACTTAAATTCCTACATCTAACGCTACAGTAAACTAAACATACACTACTATCTACCCACTTACCTTAACCCAAACCCTAACCCTAAGGTCCGTCACTATCACACACTCACCTAACCCGTGCCCTAACCCTAACTCACTTAAACCGTCCCTAACCCTAAAGTCTGCCACTATCGCACAAACGCCTAACCTGCACCCTAACCCTAACTCACTTAACCTGCCTCTAACCCTAATGTAAAAACAATCACGCACTTACCTGAACCCAACCCGTAACTTTCCACCACAGCGCTAAGAATAGCGAAGCCACAGAAACGGCCAACCAAATTTTTTCCCGAGGAAAGAATTTGCTGTTCTGCAGCTTCGCTATTCTTAGCATTCACTGAATAGTGTTCAATATCAGAACATTCAAAGTTTTAATACTTCAATGTTCTGATATAGACCCAGCCAACCACCCTGAAACCACCATCCTTTCACCTATTTCACCACCTCACTCTTAATGTATCTCTAACACTATTCCCCTGCCACTTCTACCACTTCCCTTCCTCTATCTCCAACCACTCTTAATTATTACAGTCTCAAAACAACCTACCTGTCTAGTCTGTCTCCTATACTCTACCTCCCCTACATCTCCTACTAGCCATTCTTACTTTCCTTTCTTGTTTCCAAACTCCTATACAACTAGATCCTACCCACTTTAAATAAGCATCTGCCTAACTATTAACTCATTTTGCTCTAAGCAGCTTAAATAATATTGTAACTAGTCACATTTTCTTCTGCTAATTGTTTAAAACCTTGTTTGTAACATCTCACATACTTGTCTGCCAATTGTTAATACTCTGTATAATTGAATTGCCTGAGGAGCTTTTTTTCTCTCCAGGTATCTGCTTGTAAGATGCTATAGCTGATTGTTAATACTATGTAACTAAAATTTAATAAATTGTTTTCTAGTCCTGAGGAGCTTTTCTCCCCAGGAGTCTGCTGAAAATGAGCCAAAACTTCAGCCAGACTAACCCGGTTAACAAATGTAAAATAAAATAAATAAATAAATAAAATAAATGCGGCTTTAGCCAGGTTTCTGTAACAGCTATGATATCAGGGTTATATAGAGACAGCCAAGCATGAAATTCAGTAATTTTGTTACATACACTCCATGTGTTGATTATTATGAATAGTTTTCAAGTATTATTAGGTGACTTAGAGGAGGCAGAGGGTGTATGGCTGATACTGGGAGAGAGGGAGGGGTCAGGATCTGGAAGAATGTTGTCACTTTGAGATAGCAACAAGAGAAGATTTATAAGGTGGAAAAAGTAGTGGGGTTTAGAAGAGGACTTGTCAAGAATATAGGGAATTATTTTTGTGTTTGTTGTTAGTGGAGAGGATGCCAAATTTTGCAGTGTATATATTGTTACAGTTGAATAAAGATGATGAGATGTTAGAAAAGCTACTTATATTGGGGTGTGGTACTGTAGTTAGGGTAGTAGTTCTAGGAGATAATGTGAATTGCATGCTGTGGAGGGAGGTGGCTTGGGTTAGTACGAGATGAGGACTACTGGAGAGAAAATGAAAATAATTAACTGTATGATGTTGGACATTTTGTAGTGATTTAGGATACAAGGTAGAGGTGAAAATATGTAGTATTAAAATATTAGGGGAAATTGTTTATTAAAGTATTATTGGAAATTAGTAGATGTTAATTGGTTGTAGTTGTGGAGTGGTTGATGGGCCGATTGTGTTTAGGGGAGTGGCCTATGTGAGTATAACTGTAATGAAAGAGGGAATGGGTGGGGATGGGGGTAGGGTAGGGGAGCAGAGTGAGCCTGAAAGGCGAATGGAGCAGGAAGAAACTGAGCAGACCAAGATGGAGCAGAAAATAATCAGTTAATCAGTGTAGTAAATGGCCACAGGTCAATGTCAGATCTATAGTTTTAGAAACTTTGTCTTGGTTGAAATAATGCATAGCTGGGAAAAAATAAATAAAAAAACAGAATGCCAGGAAGAAAAGGCCAATTATTTATATATATGGTTGACAGCTGGAAGTGCAGGGTTGGTTGTTCGAAAGTGCAGTTTATCGAGCAGACTTCTGTTCGGATATGTGTAAACCTTGGCTCTAGATGATATTCAGTGTTGTAGTGAAACCTTGACCCCATTTGCAAAAAATGGGAAAAGAGATTGTGGATGGATGGATTTGCTTTGCTGAAACTGATAAATAGGATGTTTACTAGGTGTGGATGTGTGTTTGTGTCAATGTGTGTTATATTTAGAGTAAGTGTTAGTTAAGGGAATTGATTAACTGTGTGTGTGTGTGTGTGTGTGTGTGTGTGAGAGAGAGATTTTGATTATTTAGGTTAAGAGTAAAGGTTAATTTAGGAGATAGATATAGCATGTAAGTGTGTATCTATGTGTGTGTGTGTGTGTGTGTGTGTGCACGCACATGTGTGCGTGTGTGTGTGTGTGTATGTGTGTGTGTGTGTGTGTGTGTGTGTGTGTGTGTGTGTGTGTGTGTGTGTGTGTGTGTGTGTGTGTGTGTGTGTGAGTATGTACATGATGAGTTTCTGAGCTGTCTTGTGTAGTGGTAATCTTATCAGAAGGGCTTTTTTAAGATAAGAGGCACATTAGGGTTAGGGCCTGGGCTGGGATAAGCATGCATTACTAAGATGGAGTAGGAGGGCAAAGACAAATGGAACAACAAGTGAGTCAGACTTAGGACATACTACATTTTTGAACAATTAGATTTTAATTCAAGTTATGAATTAACTCTATCAGAGACAGCTGTTTAAATACAGTAATGAATTTTATACCAGCATGTGATGCTGATTTAACAACTTGTTTAACTGAGTTAAGGTTGTTTGTCAGGAGATTAAATCTCATGAATATTTATCCAAAAAATACAATATGATGGGGATATGCCCCTGAAAAAGAATAGTACTTTTGCCCCTACAAATAAAAATGTTACATAAATATTTCAGAATGTCTGTGAGTATTAGATTTATGAAATGTTTAATGATAATAATGGTTAAAAAATAATAACTTCCTTTCTTAATTTAACTTCTGAAGACTATACAGCCTTGGCCTCTTTGGTTGGCAATACAGACATAATAATTAAGTGTGCTGAAAAAGGAGGAGCAGTTATTAGTAACATACACATTTTACATAGTGATACTGTGATGTATAAAATAATTAGTAATACTCAAGAGGATAAAATTATATGAACTACTGGAAGTACTATACAGGGGATGCATATGGAAGGATTTCTTACATAGATTTAATGGAGTATTTGTTATACACCAAAACCTATCATCCCTATTGTTTCAGGTAGGGGATGGGTCACTGAACATATCTATCTCAGTTTACCTAAAAGGTGCATTGAAGAAATAGTTCCGTCATTCAGTAAGTTTTATCAAGGATACTGTAAATTCTTAAGATATCTGTATAATTTTTACAAATCATTATACTGGACTAGAACTTACGTGTTTGTCACTTTGAATGTTGATTCACGTTTTACTGTACTACCCAATGACGTTGGTATTTTGCATGCTAGAGAATTTTTTACTATTTATACAGATTTATATACCACCAAGACTGACACTATTTGTGACTTGTACTCTGGAGTATTAACTAGCAATGTCTTTTTTTTTTCAATACATTCTTCATAAACAAAAGAAAGGTTTTGCCATGAGTACTCCTATGGTAAACACATATGCAAATATAGTCTTAGATAACTGGGCAAGACAGTTCATCTTTAATGTTGATAGTAATTTTTTCCCTTTTATTATCTTCTACAAAAGATTTGTGGATGATATATTTAATTTATGAAATAATGAAAAGGGAGATGTAAATGACTGTTGATTATCTAACAGTTATGACTGACTTTCTGAAATTTAAGAAGACTAGCTAGTTTTCAAACATTGATTTTTTGGATTTGTATATAGTGAGAATAGAAGATGCTGTGATTAAAACAATGACAAATAACAAGGAAGTGAAGAAGAATGCATACTTGTAAGCATCCTCCTTTTGTATTTCACAATATGACTAGAGGTCAAATGTTGAGAGTTTCTAGATATAATACTAATGAGGTTATTCATAGATTATTACTAGGCTAACTGCCCTCATGGACCATTTTTAAGCCTAGCCAATTACCCCCTGTGAGAATCAAACCTTACACCTTGTGTTTCTAAGGTAAACACCTTAACCATTACGCCACCCTCTGTCAATGCTAATGATTTTGAGAAAAGAGTGTATAATAAATGAAGGTTTTATATAAAGAAAAAGAAAGTTTTATTAAAATTTCACACTAAAGCTACCCAGTATTTTCTCACACTAATGGGTGTATTCTTGATTTGGACATTTGTGATTCTCTACATTTATTAAATTCTAATATATTTAGAATAACTTTATCATATAACAGACACACTAAATGTATTCAAAGTTTAATCAACAGACACTGGCATATATTACATGGTGTTGATAACTTGGAAATGTAATACCTATTCAACCAGATTTTAGTTGTAGAAGGTCCAGCAATTTGAAACAATTGCTATAAAAAACATTGAATTACTTAGGTTCATAGGTTCATACTAGGCTATCTGTCCTAGGGCATCTACAAGCCTAGCCAGAGTGTGTTTGGCTTTCGCCACCCCTTGGATTGAGTATACTGTGCCCTTATTAAGGTTAGTTTACTGTGTCTCTGTCTAGCAGTGACATAGAAGTGATCCCTGGGGTAAACCTACGATCTCCCATCCATTAGTCAAGATTCTTCTTGAAGAGAGTCAGTGAGGGGCTCTGCCTAACATGCACTGGGATTCTATTCTAGAGTGAAGGGAGCCTCTGGGTTATGAATCTGTCCCTCCAGCATGTCCTATTTATTTCTGTGCTGAGGTTCAAGTCTCTCAAGCGCGTAGCTCTAAGGGATTTGGATTTTCTGAGGTGGAGCATGTCCATTAATTCCGGGTTTGACATGGCTTTGTACGTCAGGCATAGATCACCTCTGAGTAGGCGGTATGTAACTGAGTAGAGCTGGAGTTTCTTTAGCCGAGCAGCATATGGCATCTGTTTGAGTCCCTTGATCCTCTTTGTGAGGTACTTTTGGGGTCTTTCTAGTTGCTGCAGGTGTCTGGTAAGGTACATCCCAAATGGGGCATTGTACTCAATTATGGGCCTGATGAGGGATGAGTAAAGGGGCAGAATGACCTCCCTTGATCTAGATGTGAATCCTTTCATGATAAGGTGGGCTATATAGAAGGTCTTTCTAACCACTTTGGCAATGTGATTGTCAAAGGAGAGGTTACTATCAACTTGGGTCCCCAAGTCCCTAATTACTTCTTCCATACTTAATGGATTACCACCTACGTGGTAATTTGTGGGCACTTTGTTTTTGCCAAAGGGTATGACTATACACTTTTTGGCATTTAGTTTAAGGCCATGGCTCTGGCACCAGTTATCCATCTCTATGAGACCCTTTTGGAGGATGCTTGTGTCAGCTGGAGAGTCAAATATGGCGCCCAGTTTGCAGTCATCTGCGACCTTGGTCAGCCACAGTCCTCCCGTGTTAGCCTGTACCTCAGAAAAATATATACCGAATAAGAGAGGTCCCAGGACTGAGCCCTGTGGGATGCCACTTGTAACTGGTTTATAGTCTGACATGGCTCCAGCAATTCTGACCATGTGGGTTCTGTCCTTGAGCCAGTTTGCAACCCATCTTATGACATAGGGGTTTATATTTAAGCTGAAGAGTTTGTCTATGATGCCCGAGTGGGGTATTGTGTCAAAGGCTTTTGCGAGGTCCAGGTAGGCTGTGTGAACTACCTTTCCCTCATCAATGGCCTTGGTGACTGTTTCAAAGAAGTTGGACAGGTTCAAGAGGCAGGATCTGCCCTTAACAAAGCCGAATTGGGTAGGATCCAGTGTCTGTAGGTCCCCAATGTCTTTGTTTAGGAGATCCATAATGATCCTCTCCATAGCTTTGCAGACCAGGCTAGTCAGGCTTATGGGGCAGTAGTTTCCAGGGTCCGTAGAAGCACCATCTTTGTGGAGTGGGACCACTGTTGCTGTACGCCATTCTTTGGGTACATATCCTGTAGTAAGGCTGAGATTGAACAGCAGCTTTATGTGAGGGTTTAGCTCTTCTTGGAGTTCATGTAGCATGCAGCCCGAGACACCGTCTGGTCCCATTGATGCTATGTTTTTTGCTTTGGAGAGGGTGGCTCTCACCTGGGCATCTGAGATGTCAGGGAGGCTACACTCTGTTGGGATAGACATTTGCTCTTTTGGGGGGGGGGGGGGGGGAGTTTGCACTGAACCTGTCTGCCAGGATGTTGGCAATGTCTGTGGGTTCAGTGTATTTTTTGTCATTATAGACTAACTCTGAGCATATCTGGGAGTTGCCACCCAGGTTTCTAACATAACTAAAGAAAGCCTTATGATTATCTTTAGTGTCTTGCGCAATTTTTCTCTCGAAGCTGGCCTTGGATGATTTTATGAGTGATCGTAGTTTTTTGCTGGTACTGATCAGAGATGCCTTCCCTTTTTGGGATTTTGCTCTATCATGTAGTAGCTTCCTCCTTCTGTTGTATAGCTTGTTTATGGCTGGGGTCCACCAGACAGGACGCCTGCCTTTGGGGGATTGGGTCTTGGTTTTATTTGGGATTGCATGATCCATGCATTCCTGGAGGTGTCCATAGAATGCGTTTATAAAGGATTCAGCAGATTGGGCTGTAGTTTCCACTGGCCCGGGGGCCATGAAGGATTCCACTTTGGTTTTAAGAAGTGTGAAGTTAGCTTTTGAGAAGTTCTTCACTGTGGTCTTCTGTGCTGGGGGTGGGGGCTGTACAGGCATAGTCAGAGGAAAGGAACCTTTCCATGTACTAAATCAAAATTTTGTAAGAGCTGATGACCTGATAACCTGAAAACTATAAAATATTTTTTTTATAAGACACTATGTGGATTGTGATTCTCACATAATTTATTTGGCTAGTTGTCAGAAATATCTAGCATTTTATGTAAAGAAATCAAACTGAAGTTGAAAGACCACATTTGTGAACACCTATCTGATAATTGTAGAAAAATTAAGATTAATATTTTGTTTAAGGACACTGACAGTATGGATGACACACAGTATTTTAATTTTGTAGTTTTTGAGGTTAAGAAAATAGAAGGAGGTGATTTGACGTGTAGACAGATGATCAGAGAATATTGAGTGTATATGTGGTTTACTTGGTTGAGATCTGATGCATACCCTGGTTTAAATGACATGGTCAGAATTAAACCAGTTCTAAAATGATTAAGAGATAGAAGAATAATTTTGTTTGTGTAGCTTCTTATTGTTCTACAGGATAGAGCCTTATTTTGCTGCCTTGATCACTTTTTTTAATACGACCAAAGTGCCTTGATTAGCTATTATTTTGTGATTATGTTTTGATTGTTGTGTAATTGTTTAGACATTTAGTTGAATCCAATTGTTCATGACCTCAATGACTTTAGCACTTCAGGGCTGTCTGTAAACAACTTCTTCTTTAAGGTCTAGGAAATCCATATTCATTGCTTCAATAATGCTGTCTATCTACTTTAGCCTGTCTGTCAGTCTGTTTCTTTTGTCTTAGATCTTTCCCAGCATCAGTGTCTTCTCTAGTGCATTTTGTCTTCTCATCATGTGGTCAAGGTATTTCAGTTTTAGTTTTAATATCTGGCCTTGAAGTGAACATTCTCGATGTATTCCTTAATTATTGCCTTATTTGACTTATCCAACGTTTTCTCTGTCATCACAGTTCAGAAGCATCAATTTTCTGGTGTATAACCTTACTTTATAGTACAACTTTCACAGCCATACATTATTACTGTGCAAACCGTATCTTTGGCTCTGTGGACCTTTTCAGCAATACAGTATATTTAACTCTCTGGAATCTTATCCAGAAATGAGAAGGGGAGTGTTATGACATCTAGAACAGAGAATATTGAGTATGTGGATTAGTTGGTTGAGATCTGATGCATACCCTGGTTTAAATGACATGGTCAGAATTAAACCAGTTCTAAAATGATTAAGAGATAGAAGAATAATTTTGTTTGTATAGCTTCATATTATTTTTTTAATATTGCTTTTAATTAATGTTGGGACGTGTGTTACTTTAATTTTCAGAATTCTTTTGTTGTCGTCATTTTCTTGATCACATGATTTGTATTTAGAGTATTTAAGTGAAGATGACTGGCTATACTCATTTTTTCACTCAGTGAAGCTTTTATGAGAAAGGTATACTCAGCGTGTGGACTTGATAAAAGAAATTTATGAAACAATCTCCATGTTATTGGAGGCAGTTATTTGCTTTAGTTTTGTATTTTTCGTATAAGTGGTTCACTTTATCTGCTTCAGCAGCTCTTTGTTTTTTGTCTACAGTATTTCTCAGATAAGGTTATCACTGACTGGTTTGTTTTAAAGTAGGAACCACAAGAGTGCATTTGCAAAATCTGCAGACTGGAAATGACACCTCATTGGCTAGGAGGGATTCCATTATCCCTGGAAACCAAAGAATGCATGGTGCAATATGTATTTAGAACTCGCACCTATCAGAAGCTAGTTAGTGATACTTTGGGCACCTCTCAGGTTAACACATCAAAAATCTCTGGCCATATCTTAAGTAATACTGAAACATTTTAGAGGAAGACTGGGACAGCCACTGGCTATACACATATTCAGTCAGTCATGCAATTAATTAGTTAATTAATGAATCAATCAAGCAATTAGTCAAAATAGATTTATTTATATAGCACCTTTCAAAGTCCAAGGGACTGAATGAGAAAAAACAATGAGCAAATCCAAACATCAAAAGCATGCACAATATATTTATTAAATTATAAAGTTACTTAATATTAAAATAAGAAATGTCAATTATTCAAAGCTTGCTGTAACAATCATATCATTAAGTATTACTGAAAGGTAACACCAGTGTAGACATCTCTAAGCCATCTTGATATAGTGTTCTATATTATCTGAACAGTAATAGAAAATGTCCGAGGAGTTCAGATGTTAAGCAATCACCATCAGTCCCATGGTGGAAGAATAGAGAGTTTTAGTCAGGTGATGAGTCTTCATTAAACCTTTTAAAATGGCTGGAGTGAGATCATGAAGGCACAGTAGACTCCTTTGATTAAGTGTTAAGATTTTTTGTGTTTTGGCCTCCTGGTCAACATGAAAAACAGACTTCAACACTTGGTCTTACACAAACTGCTTCCTGCACACAGTTGATTTTTTAATATACTTAAAGACGTGGATTTCCTTATATGTAAAGGTAGCCTGTTCCGTAATATTGGTATTGTCTGAGTTATTTACTTTCTTCTTTTGCATATTGTAATAAAGGACATATTTCAGGGAGGGTGGCCTAATGGTTAAGGTGTTTGCCTTGCAAGCGCAAGGTGCAGGGTTTGAGTCTCACAAGGGATAATTGGCTAGGCTTAAAATGGCTCTCAAGGGCAGTTAGCTTAGTACTAATCTATGAACCTATGAACCTATGAACCTAATATGTAAGTCTAAAAAACAACACTGCTAAAAGCCTTGCACAGCATAACTTACCTTATATATATATATATATATACACATACACACACACACACACACACACACATATATATATATATATATATATATATATATATATATATATATATATATATATATATATATATATATTTATATAAAGCATACAGGTTCAAATACCATAGTCTTAATGGATAATTCATGTCCTTACACAAATTTAATTTATTAGAACATTTTCTTTGGACCTGTTCAGCCAGGTTTAGTTCACTTTTAATGTATGAGCAGAAGGAAATAAGAAACTCTAAGAATGGATGAAATGACTGATTTAACAGTCCAGTCAGAATGATAGAATCTCTTGTCATTATTTGTAAAATAAGCCCATGTTGCTATATCAATCAGGTCTACAGGATCTCTTATAACGTTGGTTCTATCAAAAAACACTTTATCATGTTTTATATTGTTGTCAAATATGGGGCTGCCTAATGTCATAAACCTTATCTTTGTAGGCTGATTTTAAGACCTGCCTGTTTAGCCCATATAATTATGTCCTCAGGTAAGCATTGATTTGTTCAGTATTGTTATTTGATGACAACATAGTCCTTATCTTTACACGATTATCTGAAGACATTACACATCTTTCCTTACATCATCACTGTATTTAGATCACAAACAGATGTTACAGAGTGAGAAAAAGAAAATATTGAAAATAACTCATTCCTTGTGAAACACCAGGTTTTGTAGTAATCCAGTCTGATATGCATCCCCACAAGCTAAAACTTTAGGACCTTTAACTCAACCACTGTGTTGTCTAACTAATAATGTAAGAAGTTACTTAGAAAACAATTAAGCTATTTATGGTGTTGATATGATACAAGGTGTCAAATGCCTTTACAAGATCTAACATGTGTGAGCCCTGAATTTATTGCAACACTAACTTGTTCATAGAAACTCAGTAAATCAATTGGTATAGACTTGTCCTGTAAGAAATCATTCTGGTTGGCACTTTATACTTGTTACCCTGTTTTAGAAGACTTATCGGGCAATGTTCAAATTCTTATGATAAAGTAAGGCTGATGAGACAATAATAGTGAGTTAGGTCTTCCCTTCCTTCTTTTCGTATGGGAACTGTATTAGATAACCACTTCTCTCTTGAGACTGAACCCTATGTAGCAATGAGCTAAATAAACTGACAAAGGGATCAGCCAATATATCTATAACAGGATGAATACGATGGCCAAAGAGGTTGCCAGATCTCCATGC
The DNA here is from genome assembly GCF_019279795.1 of Protopterus annectens. Lineage (NCBI taxonomy): Eukaryota > Metazoa > Chordata > Ceratodontiformes > Protopteridae > Protopterus > Protopterus annectens. Next base: position 422,336,952 of record NC_056742.1, read on the forward strand.
TAGCTGTCATCTTCACAGTGGATTGGGAGTCAGAGTCAAATAAGTCATAAGTACCAGAAATTTTATGAAGAACTTGATGCAGAAGCCACATAAATGCTAACCACAATTTCTAACGCTCACCCAGACCACTTTCAGCACAGTAGAAACATGGCTAGCTAATTGCTGCCTGTTTCTAAATTCTAACAAAATTAAGCTATTGCTTTTCTCCCCAACTGTAGAATATCTCCTCCTTCCTTCAACATCAAATCTATCAATGACACCATTATCTCCCCTGATGACTATACAAAGCTTCTAGGCATAATAATAGACAACAACCTTAAGTTTGATAAACACTATTAAGTCCGTCAACAAAAACTTGGCTCCCTGTACAGAGCCAAACCTTTCCTCACCCCACCTAGCTAGGGTAGCTATTGCAAGATCACACCTCCTCTCTACCCTTATGTATACCCCCCCTGTACTCACCAACCTATCCAAAACCAATCTCAACAAATTATCAGGATGTTACAATCATATAGCCAGATTCACTACTGGCATGGCATTTCGAACCCACCATTGCCAGAACTTCAAAGCACTGGGATGGCTAGAGTATCCTACCATTCTACAGTTCAACCAGCTTATAGTAGGGCATAAAATGTTCCATCAACCTGATAAACACCCCTGCCCTCAAAAATATTCTCATCCCTCATAGTGCCCCCAGGCCATTACACTCAGCTGATAAACTATTGATACTGACCCAAAAATCCAACAACTCTGCAGGCGATGCTATATTTGCCAACTCAGCTGGTAAAATCTGGAATCTACTCCCTACTACCATTACCAAGGAAACTTCACCACCCCTGTTTAAATGAGAACTCAAAAAATACCTCACATCTCTTTGGCTGTGCTCTTGTTCTAAACCTAACAACTTCACTAATACATGTCTTGCTACCAAACCTGATGTTTAGCCAAGTATCTATGCCTCATAGCATTTGAATGTCTAAGCATTGTGAATTATGAAATCTGATTGTATTCTATGTTCAAATTTTCTGATACGTCTTTGCCAATCAGATGCAAGTCTGCACATTGTGTATATTGATATCTGCCTGTATTCTTTGTCTATATTTTTCTAAACATGTCTACCTGAGTTTATCAGTGATGTATGTACTGTCTCTTTTTTGGTATGTAGAGCTTTTCTCCCCAGGCCTCCACTGAAAATGGACATATATCCAGTCAGACTATCCCGGTCAACAAATGTAAAATAAAATAAATAAATAAATAAATAAAATAAATAAACCAAAGTGTCTGATCATTTACAACCTCATTATTATGTATAATAGGTCCAGCTTGTGTACATGATTTTTGTTCTTTAAGTTTACATCCTTGTAAAAACTTTTCTTGTTGTCATTGTATTTATATAGTCTACAATAAGCTAATGCCCTGTCCGGAATGTGTTCCAATGCCTTGCACCCATTGGCTGCAGGGGTAGGTTCCGGAGTCCTTGCAACCGTATAAAGGCTAAAGAGTATTATTGAAAAACTTGACAGATTTACAACTGCCTTTTAGAGGTTCCTGACTGCAGAATGTAATCACCTTGTGTTAGTAATTGCACTGTCCTTTCTTTTTACACAGTAATTATGCCTTTAATCTCTTAACAAATGCTGCAGTTTGGCATTCTAACAAGGAGACTTTGGTGTGTACAGTTTTCCACTGCACAACCTTTTGCCGTATTTCATTTTGTGTCAGCTTTTTAGGTGTCTACAATATATATCAGTAAGTTAAACCACTGGCAACAGATAGCACAGGACAATCAATATAGATAATATTGTATCTGAATTCTTGTAATTCTATATTTTTATAATCATAGATATGAATTCAGGATAAAGCAACCTTAGCACTGGGATGGTGAAGTGAATAACCACATAATCAAAAATCCTTGCCAGCTGTAGAGCTTTAATATTTGTCACTAGTCTTGGATAGTTATATATTTATTTATTTATTGATTGATTGATTGATTGACATTTGATTACCGGGAAAGTCCAACTGGGTAGAAGCCCATTTTCATCAGAGACCCGGGGAGAAAAGCTCATAATCATTACATAGCATTTTATAAATAATCATTTTACGATCTTCAAAAATAAAACAAAATCATCTGCAGTTTAAATAATTATAACAAATTAGACATAATATTGGTTAAGAAGTGGCACAAGGTATATAACAATCATTTAATATTTAGAGAAATATTAGACAGCTTGTAGAGAAATTAAAGCTATGTTAGTCTAGTACAAATGAGAGTTGTAATATGAAGTGTGGGAAAACAGGCTTATGATATATTTAAAGAGACAGGGAAGAGAATTAGTTAGGAAGTAAGTGAAGAAGGGAGAGTAAGGAGGTATAAGGAATGAAAAGGTACTTGTTCACATTTAGGGATATAGTTTATCTTAGTTTTGAGCAAGAACAGAGCCAGATTTTAGCTATGAAGTCTTTCAGACTGGTTTTGAAAGATGGAAGGAAGGGTATAGACCTGATGGATACATATAAGTAGTTCCAGGCCTTAGCCACCTTGTACAAGTACAGAAAATGCCCATCAGATTTATTAGGTTTGTAGAAAGACAGGAGTTTTTTTGTCAAGGGATTGCAATGACCGACTGGGAGCATAGTTGTATAGAATGTGTTTTTACTGCTGGACAGGCAGATGGATGCTGGATAATTTTATAGGTGGTTAAGAAGTTGTGTATTTGTGACAGTTCTAGTCAATTAAGGATTTTCAGTGCTATACAGTGGTGGGGTATGAAAAGGGGTATGTGCTGCAAATTTTAGCAGCTTTATTATAGCATTGTTCAAGTTTTACTTTTTGTGAAACCTGAAGGTTAGTAAGGATGAGAGAGCAATAAAGAACAGTGTGGTGGAGATAAGTTGTGGCATATGTAGTTTTATCTGAGTCATTGAGAAAGTTTTTAGCTCTGTAAAGCATCCCTAGTTTTTGATGAGTTTTTCTTATGCAATTTTGTATATGGAAGTCAGTTATAAGATTATCATCCACTGTCAACCCTAATGCTTTGCTATGAGAAGTGACTTCAATGGTTGTATTATCATCAGAGAGAACTTTAAATTTTGTTTTTTCGTGAGAGAGGGATCTGGGAAAAAAATGTAGTAGTCTGGTCTTTTTTGGGCTGAGCATAAGTTGTGAGTTACAATGCTATGTTTCAGTGGCTGTTAAAGCTTCCTGGGTAATTTTTTGGAGGTGTACCATGTTGTTAGATATGCAAATGACAGTGGAATCATCTGCATACTGTATTAGGGTGGTCTGTTGTGTGGAAGATTACAGGGTGTTTGTGAAAATGTTAAAGAGGAAGGGACCAAGGATAAGCCTTGTGGCACAGTGGTTGTGAGTGGGAAGTAATGACAGAGTGTGGAGCGCCATTTTACTGACTAATACCTATTGAACAAGTAGCTTTTGTGCCACAGAAGGGTGGGTTGAGAGAGAGACCTAGTGAGGACATTTGACGTAGAAGTTTGCTGTGACAAACTGTGTCAAAGGCTTTAGACAGGTCTAGAAATAAGGAGGAGACTAATTTGCCATTATCTCTAGCTTTATTGGCAGTATCTATGTAGGTTAGAAGGACAGTGCTAGTATTATGGGAAGGATGGAAGCCATGCTGTGTAGGGAATAGGAGTTCTTCCTGCAAGAGATAGTCTAGAATTGTTTTTGAATACATTTTTCAGTATTTTTTTGAGGGAAGAGATGATTGCTATAGGTCTTAAGTTATTGATGTATGTTAAATTTCCTACTTTCTGCAGATGGATAATGTTTGACTTTTTCCAGAGAGATGGAAACTGGGATTCCCAGACAGATTTGTCAGGGCTAAATCTGAAAAGGAAGGAAGTAAATTAACTGGGCAAAGTTATTTGTTCAAGTAAATCCAAAGACTTAGCAGCAGAGTGGGACTTGCAGGAATAGCTGCCCAACCTATTTGTAGATATTTAAAATCTCCTAATATAATTATAAGTGTGTCACCTGTAGAAGTAAGATAAACCATTATGATAACATTGATGTTATTCTGTTCTAGTTTACACTGAGGCTTTATAGGTGACCCCAAACTGGACTGAAAGTCAGTGCAAGACATGCAGAGCATATGTAATATGGGGCATCCTATAGACTCCAGTTAATAACTACAGTGCATTCTGCACTAGCTAAAACTGACATGCTGGCAGCCCATGGTACAGGGAATTATAGCAATCTAACTGAGAGGAGACAAGTATATGAAAATCACTGTTAGATCACATGCTGATATAATATTCCTGATCCTGGTGATGTTTTTGAGATGAAATAAGGAAACCATTACCACAGCCAATGCTTTGTCCATAAATGTCAGCTCCTGGATAAGCAGAACATCAAGATTACATGTGTAACATATGCACTTTATGACCTCTTTGCCAAAATTAAAAACAATGATGAAATAATGCATATAAAATTACTGGGCCCTTTAAATTCACATTTGCATCAAGAGAAAGGTCACACACTAATGGAATTGTCAGGTGGAGTGCAATGTACTTGGCATAATTAACGACATATACACGTGGTACCCTGGTAGCACTGGTATTGCATATATAGGAAGTGTGTCAGATCTTCACTTCCTCAGAGGATGATGGATGAGACATGGAAACATTATTGGCTACTAGATAGAGAACAAAATGGATACATTTATGGCACATTATAAATGGATGCTAAAAATGGTGACAGCCATATGCTTTAACATTTCTACTTCCCTTGACATAGGATACCCACATTACTATAGTTAATGGTTCTAATGTGCAGATAGAAGACAAGATCTAAAGTAGAATTGTTATTGTATGGGAATTTAATTTCAGATATGCTGATAACTCTGTTGGCACCCTGCAGCACATAGTTTAGATGTCCAGTAATATATGCTGCACAATATGACAACCAAACAAAACACAAGTCAGCCATGACATCCACAGGATCATGTGACACTGTGATAGTATGATAACTACATTTGGGGGTATAATGATGACAGAAGCCAGGACAATGTACCTAAAACCAACTCACAAGCTACAGGAGTACATGACACAGGATGTCCTAGTGCAGACCGTTTGATAAAGTCTGGTAGAGAAATATGTGTTGTGAACAAACACATTGAGTCACGCAGGTCAACATGGTGCACACTTAAAGAGACAGATGTCATGACATGTCTATAATATTCATCAGATGTAATCACTAAATAACCTAATTTTTAAAGTATAGTGCATCACAGCTATCATTATTTGTGCACATTACAGGAGAAACAGAGGGATGCAGCCAAAGGTTACATACTGCAATGGGTATGCCGCAGTAGAACACAGCAGGACCTACATAACAATTCATGGCTTAAGTGGCCCAGACTTAACATATTGCCAGGTGACATATGATCTGCAGTGCTAGTGAAGGCAGTAACTAGACACCCATGAGTGTCATGGTGCATTCTCCATTTTTGAAGGCTGTTATAGCTATACAAGAAGAGAGTGCTGAGTATAACACTCCTCTCTACAATAGTGCTATCATGCATGGCAACCACCAGTAGCATCCCGTGACAATGACTGGCCTGCAGTAGCCTTACTCATGGGTGCTAACCATAACCCTGCCCTTGGTCCTAGCAGTAAACAATATCCATGCTGCTTACACTAACCATACTTCTACCCCAATCCCTAACCCTAACACTATACTGAAATGTCTCAAATTTGTTAGGTTCGGGATATCTGTGTTCACGTTAGAGATGTTTTTTGTTTAAAATTTTCAGTATGTAAAAATAAAAATAAGTAATTTTGCTACATTATCAGGGAGTCAAGAAATAAAATGCCATTATTTTCTTTTTTAACATGTTTTTATTTTATTTTAATTTAGTTTAATTGGTTTACGGAGGTAGTGCACTGATCAGTATAGACTATTTGTAGGCACAGCCCAGGTGAAGAGAGTTACAAAAAAAAAAAAATATATATATATATATATATATATATATATATATATATATATATATATATATATATGTATGTGTGTGTGTGTGTGTGTGTGTGTATATATATATATATATATATATATATATATATATATATATATATATATGTGTGTGTGTGTGTGTGTGTGTATATATATATATATATATATAAAACAAATTCACAAACACAGAGTAATCACAGAAGGTAGATAATCCCATAGACAATTGATACAATGTGTAAATAATATTAGCAGAATGGAAAAACAAATGTAAATTACTTTTAGTAGTAAGTAGGACAGGGAAGCAGCAACTCAGAACAGAGGATCAAAGTAGAAGTGATGCAGGTGAGGAGGGAGTTAGGCTATGAGTCCAGTGGGAAATCACTTGCAGACAGATTTTTGATGATGGTGTCTTTTGATTTGAGCTCTGAAGGTGGGGAAATAATATTCAACATTCACTGAATTATCACTTAACACATATGTAAACATACATTTATGTAAAATAAAACAATTTGTGTTAAAATGTTCATAGTTACAAACATTATACATCATATACCTTCTTTTATATAATTATCATCAAGCCAACATTACATAAATTGCTCAGTTCCTGCCCTCACGTCATCCTCACTCCTTGAAAACATTATTCTGCATGTATTAGTCCCACAACTTCAATTCTTTCTGTAATTTGCTACTATCCTTTGCTGAAGATTCATCTTCTAGTTCTTTTATTTCTATTACAATATTCATTATTTGAAATACAGTGGTTTAAACTTTGATTTCCAATTGCTAATAATTGCTTTTTTGGCAGCCACCATAATTTAACTTAAAATGGCTTTACTATGTCTAGACAAGTCAGATTCTGTATCGCAGCTCAAAAAAATAATATTCTTAGTTACATCCATTTGCTCATGCAGAATTTCTGACAGTGTACTCTGTAGGGAATTTTTTAAATTTGCTAACTTATTACACTCCCAAAACATATGTTCCCAGTTATCTCTTTCTTCCTCATCAAATCTCCAATGTTTAACATCTACCATAACAAAAATTATTTAGAGTTTGCTTGAGGTATAAAATACCTATGCAAATACCTCAAAACAAAAATCCTAAATCTTCTAGACTTTGTTGCATATTTGGGAGTCATACATAAGTCCTCCCTGTGTTTCCCTGTAAATTGCTTATCAAATCTCTCTTCCAAATCTTGTCCTAACCTCCTCTGATTGATTCCTATAGTTATCATGCAATATTTCTGTGTCCTATAATTATCTTTTTTAACAGCAACTTCTATTCTAGATTCAAGTAAAACCTCTACCAGAGCAGATATTTCACTTAAGACTCTCCTTCTCTTTGCTTATAATAAAACAACCAAAGGCAGCCAGTAACTCCCAAAACTCTTTTAATAAGCCATACAATTCTCTTAGCGCCTCAGCATACAGCCTTTACAGAGTAATACAATATCACACATCAAAGACTTATTTATATAATCACATCAATTAAGTTGAACTTAGAGTGTAGTTGGACATGACAGAATGTGATAATTTATTGAATAATTAATGTTATTAACTAACTTAATTGATGCGATTAAATAAATGAGTCTTTGATGTGTGATATTGCATTACTCTATAAAGGCTGTATGCTGAAGCGCTAATAGAATTGTGTGGCTTATTAAAGGAGCTTTGTTAGTTACTGGCTGCCTTTAGTTGTTTTATTATTACTGCTATTATCCTGATAGTGATTTTGGTTCTCTTTGCTTATACTCTGATACCAATCCTTGATAGGGAAGGACGTTTCTAGCCTGCAGTCCAAGTGAATTATTGGCTTCTTCCCATTCTGTTACCTTTGTCTCTCTAATTATTTGCTTGCAATACCTTGGTTCCTTTGCCAGTTTTCTCCTGTAAATTCCAGTCCCCTCTTGCCGGTTCTCTGTATCCTAGTTATTTATTTTTATTTTTTTTATGTTATTAGGCATGTTTTTTTTATTTTTTTTTTTTTTATTTTTTGGTAATGCTGAAAATGTTCACTAAGGCTAAAGGAGAAGCCACATTTGCTGGGGAAGATTAGGTCTGGCTAATAGAATATATGTCTAGTCGTAGAAGGACTGTTTTGTTAATTGTGTAATATCATTTGGGACTAATATGACAATGTCAGAAGGTATTAGTACATAACAAGCTATGAATTGTCCTACACTATATTTGATAAAACAATAAAAGCATAATATAAAGGGTGTGCATCACCTCTATATTTGCATTATCTGCATAATGCATAGTTATGCTGTCTGGTATAATTTGTAAATAGGGCTAGCACTCCTAACCATCACTCAACTCCCTTGTATAGCATTATAAAACAAGTTTTGTTTTAAGGGTTAAAGGGGAAATAACCCCCCCTCGAAGCAGAAGAAAAAAGTAAGGTTATCATATGCTTATGTGTTCCTCTTTAACTGATATTCACAAAGCATGTTTGCAGAACTTCACTGTACTTGCCAGTTACAATGCAATGGTATGAATGACTACATATATTCACCATAAGATGTTTCTCCAACAATATGACTGATTCATTTTAAGAGGTTTTAACATGATGTTTAGGCAAACAATTAGGTGACTGATTTCATGGAATAGAGGGATGGAGGAGTGACCATAATCTTGGCAACCAGTGTTCATTTAGTGGCATACAGCAAATATAACTCCAAAAACAAACCAAGGCAGGTTAAGATCAAAACTTATGTAAAAATGTAATCATACAGTATTAGCTTTAACTGCTTTCACACATAGAAGTGCTTCATCAGGTAAAATACATATTATAAAAACATGTGACATAAATAAATTCGAAGTAGTCACATGAGCAAACACATTCATTGTCTTAAAGGAGGTTGTTCAGCTCTAAGCCTATTTATCCATCAGAATTCAGCTGTTTCACTTTTGGTTATCAGGTCTCCTCCCCTTCCGTTCTTGAAAATTATTTATAATACAGTAAATTTAAAGTGATATTAATTTCCTTTATGTATTATATGTTTAAAGAAGGCCTTTTTTTATTTCTATTCTTAGCTCTGATTCAGTGAGTGGCCCTGACACTGAGGGAACCAGGAAGCAAGGCAGAGAAGTGATGGGGCATGGTTTACTTGCCAGTGCTGGGATTGGTTGAGATGGGGAGAGGGGTTGTGCATACTCAAGGGCACAGTAGATGGTATGATTTCCTTGCAAGAGACTATTAAAACTACCACTGAGTGCTGCTTCAAGGGAACACCTCTTGCAGAAGTGACAGGATGGCCTTTTTTGGTCAGCCCACTGTACATCCCCTCTCTGATACTTTCTCAAATATCTGGGACCCAATGGCTGTTTAAATGATGGGTCATATGGTCAGCCTTCACCTTTGTGATGGGAAATGAGTGAGAAGATTGATCAGGAGGAAGCTGATGACTGACACATAGAGGGGGCAAGAAGAACAAAAAAAGTTGCAAGCAGCTTGAGGAACAGAAAATAACAATTCTATAAAGGCACAGAAGGTTGTTTCCAGATTCCATCTGGCAGTACAAGAAAAAAGATTTCCTGAGGGTCACAATTCTGAGGCGCTGGGACTATGCACTGCTTGCCTTACAGATAACTAGCCCCCCCCAGGAAAAGCTCAGACCTAATGTCTTTTGCATGATTTTTTGCTAGTCATACAGTCTGATTTTAATCTTCCCAAAGTATAGTCGAGAACCTGATAGCTGAAGCTGTAGATTTTACCCCCATCCCCCCAGCCAGGTAAGAGTGTATCACCCTACTGATGCAGTGACAAGATCATCCAGTTTAACAGCATAATTTACCAGTGTTCCCCTCCAATACATAATGAGCTATTATTATGGAACTAAGAACTCACTATATTTTAGATCCCTGCATTGGTGGAGCAAGGATCTCTAGCTCTCTCATGTCAGGAATTTCCCTTGTTTATTACTGCAGTTTTGTGTGGTGGTGGTGGTACAAGAAGGAAGGAAACACTGAATTCCAAACAAAATAAAGCTGTGTTATTAAACTAAGTTCTATGAGTAAGAAAAAAACACATACTTTTATTTATTCTATATATGAAGAGTTCTGCTAACAAAATATGTTTCTGTTGTCTCCGTTAAATATTAGCAGCATAATTTTGTTGATGTTGCTTTTCCAGTAATTTAGGGATTTGTTGTTGGACTGTCTTTAAAGTGCATTTCAGTGAAATGTTATGGGTTTGATTAATTAATCTCATTACTGCTCTCTGTTCTTTTCTGTTCTGTAATACATATTTTCAGCACACACATCTTTCCAAACCCACTTTCTGCACAAGTGATATGCCTCTATCAATCAGATGTTGGAGTATTAATTCTTAAAGTATAGACTTATGACTTAATCGTTTTATGGAAAATAAAATAGCTGTCACATCTGAGACAGAAATGATTAGAAAAATACATCTACAGAATTAAAGCAGATTATCAAGTGAAAAGTGTGACAATGAAGTCAGATGTCATACGATTGGCTTAGAGAATTAAGAAGCTGTTAACAAGCTGCTTCCTGTGACGCACTGGTGCAAGGTTTGATTCCTTGTGCCTCCATTCCCTGACTGTATAACTCTGAGCAAGTCACTTTATAAGACACTGCTCCCAGGTTGAGTCTGAAAAAGGTCTATGGTGATAATTGCTCTAACTCAGAAAACAAATAAAATAAAAAGTAATACTACTAACCATAATGTAGTCAGTAGTATGTACCTCTGTGTAACTAATACTTGTATGACACAAATACCATACTTATCAGTATTAACAGAAATCTAAAATGCTTTGAAACTAAATTTGCAGTCAGTTTGCACATGACAGAACTTTCATCCTTAGGAAATGAATTCTAGCAATATACTTGCAAGTGTACTTGTTCATGGGAGTGAAAATTGATTTTCAGATTGTTTAGTTCAATTTAGCATTTATATAATTGGTCCTTCCTGTATTTGACAAGTTTGACTATAAGTTATAAAATGTATCAATAGTTTCATCATATTGTTCTCTTAAAATCAGATACAGTGCAGTAGTTCTGAATCAATGAACATGAAGTTAATTAAACTAAGCAGTTATATTAAAGAATATATTCCAGCTAGAAAGGGGAAGAATGGTGTTCACACTGTCTGAAGTATTAAAACCTGTATCTATGTCACCACAAAGACATTTATCTTTTTCAACAGCTAGATATATCTGTTCAAAATGAATAAATTAATCAGTCCAGTTGCATTTCACAGAAACCCTCCTGAGTACATTACAGGTGATGCTCATATCTGAAATGAGACATATGAGTGAAGGCTTTTATGTGGGGCTATGTAAAAATGTCACACAGGAGGGATCAATTTGCTTGTTGTTTATATCTATAGCCTCTTGTTCATTGTGATATTATAGGAATGCCTTTTCATCAATTCACTGATCAATGCACACTGTTGACTTCAATAGTTCTAAGTCAAAACAGGTTCATTTACTTTTCTGCTATCATTTTATGGATCCATTGAGAGATTGCCTCCATGAGTGACAGAAATGCAGACGTGTGTAAGAACTTGGTAAGAGGACCTAACATTAATTAGAAAACCTTTTTTACAGGCATAAATTACATGTGACCAGTCTAATCTCAGGCTTAATTGCTGACTGCCTTCTGCAGCAGCTTTTCAACTACAAAGCAATAAAGAGCTGCTGAAAGTAATATTAATACACTGATGCATATGCCTCTTGTAGCTTATGGTGGGAAAGCTTGTCTTCCAATTACCAAGTAATATTCACACATCATCTCACAATGTATTACTGTATGATATATTGTCAAGATCAACTGCGAAAAAACATAATGGAAATCATTGTCTAATGAATCAAGTTATAATAGCCCCTATCAAGGGATTTCATTGCTATAACAGGCCTGAGGAGTTAGACATTTAATCAGCAAACACTTGCACTCCCGAGATCTGCTACGGACTTGTTCACTTAGCTACACATGGGCCATTTTTATCCCATGTTTTCCTGTGTCTGGATATGCAGTGCTTTTCAATATTGCATGTAAAAAGACCTGGATAATGTTCACATTGTGCTAGGCTTTAATAATGGTTTAGATGTAAACAATATAAACTGGCATATGTTCACTACTAACCAAGCAGTCAGCAACTTAGGAAAGGTGTAATTTGGGTGATAATATATCTCTCTCTCTGTCTATCTATCTATCTATCTATCTATGCTTGCACTGGAAAATAAGTTCAGATAGTGCCATGACCATTAGCTGAAATTTAATCTTAGGTGGGCTACTTTAGAGAAGCAAGTATAAAAGAATAAATGAAGGTGAAAAATAAATAAAACTGTAGCTGCCTATGACCCTTACCTGCATAACTGTGACAGTAAGAATGTAGTTGGTGAATAATTATAACTGAAATAAAGGCTTTATCCCTCTATACTTTGTAATATAGAATTTGACAACAATAAGTTGCTCACACAGCTGTATTGTTTCAGCACTTATAAAATCTAACTGAAAATGTTGTTTATCTTACACCTTTTGGGCAGGCAAGCACTTCATGTCTTGCAAGATGCCTGGTCCTGAGTCTTAGTAATTTTTATTTAGAAGTCACATTAGGAAAGACAAAGTACAGAAACCAAGACATCACATATGACCTGTAGCACCTCACCAGTGGCGCAAAAAGATGAAGACTTTACTATGGCACAAGTGACCCAAGTTCAATTATTTAGATGGTACATTAGGAATTACGAGGTACAGTAACCAAGACTTCACATATGACCTGCAGCACCTCACCAGTGGTGCAAAACGATGAAGACTTTACTATGGCACAGGTGACCCAAGTTCAGTTATTTAGATGGTACATTAGAAATTACGAGGTACAGAAACCACAACTTCACATATGACCTGTGGTACCTCACTCAGTGGTGCAGAAGGATAAAGCCTTGACTATAGCACAGGTGGAGACAGTGGAACATCCCCTTATCTTCCCCCATCTTCTCCATATTTGTTTTGTGTAGTCTCTTATTTTCCCATCAGTAGCAAGCAGAAGACCTCTGGTCCAGAGAAGTTAGTCCAAGTAGGGAGAAGGGACATTGGAGAGGGGGAGCTGATCAAACCAACTGATGGTCAAAGCAGTCAGGACAATAAGAAATGCAAAAAAAAAAAAATCACATATGTACTCTTAAAAGTTACATTTTGCCTGCTTAGTACGACACAGAAGACTGCTTTGAACATTGCAAATTATTATCAAAATGTTATATATTATAGGCATCTTTATAAATCCAGTTAAAAGCATTAACACTACAATGCTGAAAAAAAAACTTCTGAAATGCACTCATTTTTTCCAAGGGGGTATTACATTCATTCATTCATTCATTCATTCATTCATTCATTCATTCATTCATTCATTTTGTGATATATGATACATCTTATATAACCATTATAGGTGGCAAACACACACACACACACACACACACACACACACACACACACACACACACACACACACACACACACACACACACACACACACACACAGAGTTATGGATGGTTTTAAGGCCTGCCAAATCATCCTATCTGCATATCTCTGAAATATGAGAAGAAAGCAAATCATCTGGTTAAAACTTGTGTAAACACAGGGAGAACGCTTATGAATCAAGATTTGTGAGACAGCAATAGTAACTGTTGTAACACAGCATCCCTCCAAAATAACAGTAATTCATGCAGTTCATATGAAGCTTAACCTTCTAATATACATTGGATTGGATTTAAATGTTTCAGTACTATCAGATTTTTACCTACATCTCAGCTACATTGTAATGTCATCCCTGTCAGCTATTGTACCATGTTATGTCTAGCTCCATTGTACATTCATTTATTTTTGAGAAAATATAACATGTGATACATGTGCAAATCTATGAAGCTTCTGTAAATGTTACAATTTCTTCTCTAAAGTCACATTATCTGGAAGGGAGGAATTTGGGTTGTGAGGCAAACACTGAACAATATTGGATGCCTACTAACTACAAATCCTTCGAACTGTCAGATATTTATCTGTGACATTGTATGTCTTTTTTCTTTTTGTTTCCTTCTTTTGTTTACCTATTTTACAATAATTATAGTTGTTCATAGTTTACCCAACATTAAAGGAGATTAGCTCAAGTGGTCCCAGATGAACTACATTATACATTCTCCCCTGGATTCACTATCCTTCCATGCAGGACTAGCTTAGTCCTGCACGGAAGTGGCCATTTAGTAGCAGGATGAAAGCGTGCCATGCATAGCAATGAAGGCCCGCTGCCTGAGCTCCTAAACAGACATGCAGCATGTACGGGTGCGAGGGTCATGTCTGAGAGCAGAGCTCTCAGAATATACATGCCCCTGAAATCAAGAACAGCAGTGTAGGAGTAAGAATGAGTGAGACTGCTCATAGGTGTCCGCATACCCCCAGCAACACCCCTCCCAAGTGTACAAGAACAATAGTTACAACATTTAAATATAAAGAATTTTGTTTTCTGAAACAGATCAAAATTAACCACATGTGCGCGGGTTTGCCCATTGCTTAGCTACGGTTAATGCAGCTTAAATGGCACAAGAAGATAAAAAGCAAGATATATGCAAATGAAGCCTTACTAGCTGTCATTCCCGGTTCGAGTCCCACTCCAGTACAGTCCATTTTCCATGTCAAATCACTTTATGATCAATTTATTTTGTTGCATAACCTATGACATAACATATATTTGTGAACTGGAGTACTGCATTAAATGCAGATGTGAGGTGTCAGTGTCATAATGTTGCAAAGTCCACAGATAATCACAAGTGTCCCATACAGTATATGTACACAGGAATCAGGGATACAAATGGAAGGTGAAATGTGTAATGAATGATAATTCGATACAGTTGCCAAATCCACCACCTGCCCAAGAACCATTAGACATCACTGTCTAAATTAGTGCGGTGATAAGTGGGTGTAAGCACTAGTAAGCAAGAGTAAGCATAGCTATGCAGAAGTAAGTGGGAGTAAGCATATTTAAGCAGTAGTAAGTGGGTTTAAGCCTGTTTGCGTGGGGGTAAGCAATGTGCACACAGGTTAAGCAATAATGAAGCTAACTCACTGTATGCATACTTAACCGGAGGTTAGCATTGCTTACCTTCGCGCAAACCCACACAAACTAATTTACAATTGCTTAAAAGTGCCTTAATCACTCTGTATGCATCAGCTGCTGTTCTGGCCAGAAACAAAATAAACAGCCTTTGCAGGTGTTGAACTGAGGACCCCGTACACTATAGTCTCAGTAATTAACCACTCAACCATCACAGCAGTACATAAGATTGAGGTATCACCAAACAGATCCTCACCATAGGAAATACAAATTGAACATGTGAAAGGAATCTCTATACAGTTTTATATTGTATAACCAACTACAGGACATAAATATGTGAACTGGAGTACAGCATTAAGCCCAGATGTGAGGTGTCATTGTAACAAAGTGTTGAAATCCCCTAATAAACACAAGGACCCCATACAGTGTACGTACACATGAATCATGGATACCAAACACATATATAACATGTAATGAATAATAAATCAATGCCACAATGCAAATATAATGCAACTTAAATATTAAGCAATGGTAAGCATTACACAGACCAGCTTAGTAGGTAAGCAATGTGTAGGCCAGCTAACTCAATCTGCCCATTGGTATATCCCTTTAAGCAATCCCAACCTTAGATAAGCAGGTTTGCCCATAGCTTAGCCTTTTCAAAACTGTCCAATCACTACAAAGTGCGGGAAACCAGCCCTATTTAAACCCAACAGGCAGGAATACATCTCATAACTGGTTGTAGCTTCCCCTTGTAGGCACTATGTTTGGAATGGGAGAGGATGTGTGCATTCAGGCGCAGCGCTGGAGCATCCAGGAGTCCAGAGTCATGGCAGGACTCCTTGTGAAAGACCATGACATGAGACTCCTGCAGGGCCAGTACCAGGGTACCCAATAGAAAGCAGAAGCCTGGGACTGTCTTGCCCATGACCTCACCAGTGTCACTGGCATACCCTGAACTGGTGAGCAGGTCAGGCATCACTATACCGACCTGAAGTGGTGAAAGGGGGATCTCTTGGATCAGTGGATCCAAAAGGCTAGGAGGAGAGGGGAAGCTCCAGCTGTGTGTAAGTATCAGTCCACTACCTGTTTAATAATTGCCAGCTCATGTATATTATGATAGGTATGGCTAAATATTCCTCTTATGTCTTTCACAGCGGCAGGTGAGCTGGCTATGAACCAGGAGGCCCATGGCTGTAGATTGGAGCGGTTGCAACGCAAGGTAGGTTAGTAATACTCTTGCATGTAGTGTCATAAGAAATAAATCTAGAAGTAATAGTAAGTTAATTGCCTGTATAAAACCTGTATTGTTTAAAGCATGTACTGCATACACCAGAGAATAGGGCAGGAAGAGTCTCATATAGGTTGTATGTAAATAAAAGCATAATAGCCTGACAATTAAGGTCTAACTGCTGGACTGCATATGTTCACTCTGGTATTATATGGTAATGTAGAGTTGAAACCACTTAATAGTACTGTTTTAGTAAGCACTGTTACCCACACTGTGCTACATAAGTAAATTGTGTAGGAATGTCTGTATATGACTGTTGTAATCCCAAGAGGTCAAATAGTACAATTGAGAGAGACTTTGACAGAAAACACTGAAAAGACGAACAACAAAATCAAAATAGCACACTCAACTGTGATGTGAACTGTTGTATTTTTTGCACACACAGCCATGGTTCGAATCCTGAGAGTGGTAGTAGGCTGTATGCAGAATCATACCCCACAAGTGTACAGAAATGTCCAGAATGTCCAGTAAATTGTCTCATAGCTGCTGTCTGTCCCCCTGTCTCCCTGGCAAACCACTGGGATGATCCCAGATGTTTATGCAGCAAACAAGACATACAACTGATTGTCAGATATCTATAACAACAAACCTGTCACTCTAGCAACCCCCCCAAAATGTTATGAGAGTAAGTAGCCACATATGTCCCATCTCCACCCCCATGTTGTCAAGCTGTGACCAGAGTGTGTACAGTAACAGACTGAGACGTATGTACATAATACTAATGTGGAAGCTGGTAATTTGTGTGGCAACATGCAGGTAGTGCTAATAAACATTGCTCCCACAGGTTTGTCAGATGCGAACACTGTGCCTATAAATAAAAGACTGATATCCTGTACTGGTACTGTTTACTCTGGTATTGTATGGCATTATTAGTGCTGCACTTGCTCAGAATAATAAGGTATTACTCAACACTGTCACCCACACTATACTACATAATACAACTGTTTAGGAAATCCTGTATAAGAGTGTTATAATTACAAGATCAGAATGTAAAACCACAGGAGAATTATAGACAGAAATCAGACAAGCGATACACAGCAATACCTATATAGCACATTCAACTGTGATGGACAGTGTCTTAATTTTAGCAGACACAGCCATGGCTCGAATCCTGGGAGTGGTAGTAAGCTGTATGCAGAATCATACCCCACAAGTGTACAGAAATGTCCAGAATGTCCAGTTATTTGGCCCATATCTGCTGGCTGTTACTCTGCCCCCTACCATATCAGTGTGCCAATTTCTGACATGTAGGCAGCATGTCATGTCATATAACTGACTGTCAGACCTGTACATATTTGGAAAATGTCAAATAAAACAAGTCACTAAAGGTTTAAGAGGGCAATAGTGAGAATATGTCCCAGTTCACCTGCATGTGGTGAATACATGCCCAGAGTGTGTGCAAAAAGAGATGGACAGGTATGTGCATAACATCAACCTGGAATCTGGGAGTATGTGTAGAAACAGTAAGATAGTGTTAACAAACAATACCTCCACAGTTATACCAGGTAAGAGGCGTATAATGCAGGTAAAACCAGTTAATGTATATAGTTGTCAACAGTCATACCATTGTCCAAACTAAGGCAATAGGGTAGTGTACTAATACTTGTAACGTACAGATAACAGCACTGACTAAGAAAGTAATGCGAACTACAGGATATGCTAGTTGTTAATTGACATCTCCTCACCCCACACCATATCTGCAACAATAAACTAAATACACAACTCAATTGGTATGTGCTGACTTAACTCTAATGTTGGGACATATGTCCTATTGTTTGATAATTATTTAAATCTGTTTCTATGCATGTGCTATGTTGAAATACTCTCACATTGGTGGCATGCTGCCATTAATGTACCTGCATGCTGTTGTAATTACCACTGTGGTCCCATATATGCATGTGTTCTGTTTGCAATGCAACTGTTCCATATCTGGTGTTTGGGTTAATGGGAATATCTATGCATGCTGTTATACCTAATCCTGGAATGTGTTGACTATTACTAACCCACATATGTTGATAAAACGTAAACACCATAGCACATATGGGAATGCAGGTCCCGGCGGATCAACCTGTCCCACCTCAGCTGTCTGTGTCACCAGGCACCAGCACGTCTGGGGCCCAACCCGGGACCTCCTTGTCCGTTGGTCGTGCACCATCTTTGGGTGAAACCACCTCAGGGGATGGGGCTCAGCCCCCCTGGGAGTGGGAGCTGACAGGAACCTGGCACCCATTGCCAGGTCTGGGTCGTGGTGTGTAGCGAGCTCTACAGGGGGGTTGGAGATCTGCTACGCCAGCTTGAGGGCCATGTGTCTCAAATAGAGGGTCATCCTGGCTCTCCTACTCAGCCCCCAGCACAGCCACCTTCGGGGCTGTGAAGGTGCAGTGGTGACTGCCCATGGGTGGGGACCTCAGATCCAATGTTTCCACTATGGTGCTCATGGGCTTCTGCTTTCCCAACACCCCTCCCCATCAAGTAGTTTACCCCCAAATGTGTCATATACTGCCCCTGTATGCATCTTGTTTGTCTTATATGTTAACCTACCCAACCTACCTCCCCAAATATACCTATTATCCCTCCCCAACATCCCACTCTCACCTGAAAAAAAAGGGCAATCTGTTCCCCCCAAAAAAATCTCTCCCCATACATAGCTGTCCATTTTGCACATGTGTCCACTGGACACATGTAAGCTGGTCTAACTGGCTTAACAACATATTATTGTTGTCCTCACCCTTCTATCAGGGGTATGCATGTCCAAATCTATCTCCAAATTCAGTTTATATGCACAGCTGTTGCTGTAGAAGAAATGGGCAGCTATGGACATTCCCTACACCCTTTCTGCACATCCCTAGTTATTTTCCCTACTGTCTTTCCCTCTTTGTGCCCCTTTTTCACCACTTTCCTATCAGCCCTTTTTCATTTCTTAGATATTAGCACAGGGGTAAGCAGGAGTGAGCACGTTTAAGCAGCATTAAGTGGGTTTAAGCTTGTTTGCATGGAGGTAAGCAGTGCCTACACAGGTTAAGCAATTTAGAAGCTAAATGAGTATAAAAAACTGTAAACAGAAGTTAGCAGTGCTTACTGCTACGCAAACATGTGCAAACCCCCTTACAACTGCTTAAAAGTGCCTTAATCACTCTGTATCCAACGGCCCTTGTTATGCCCAGCAACAAAATAAACAGCCTCTGCAAGGCTCGAACCCAGGACCCTGCACACAATAACCAAAGTGATTTTCCACTAAGCCATGTCAGATATACATAACCTTGTTTTTACAAACATATCATCCAGCACAGGCATTCAACAGTACAGGAAATGTATTTAAACATGTAGATGTATGTGCGTGTGTGGATATATATATATATATATATATATATATATATATATATATATATATAGTTATATCTAAATAGATATATACATATCTATATCTATATATATATATATATATATATATATATATATATATATATATATATATATAGTTATATCTAAATAGATATATACATATCTATATCTATATCTATATATATATATATATATATATATATATATACACACACACATATATATATATATATATATATATATATATATATATATATATCCATATATCTATATCTATATATATATATATATATATATATATATATATATATATATATATATATATATATATAAATATATATATAAGAGAACAAAACAAATACATATATGACCACAGGCACCATTAATGGGGTGAGGGGGCCCAAGCTACATACGTCTTTTATGTATTGATATTACCCCCCAACAGCCAAACAGATCTGCCCTGCAGATGCCAGTCGAATAACCAGGACCCGACACAACATGGGCACAAGTTGTTAACAGTAATCCATCCCACCTGTATGATGTCAGGCTGGTATCAATAATATATCATGCAGTACAGTCTGGCCACCATAGGGAATATACAATGTGGAAGCAATAAACATTCCTAAGATACATATACACACACACATATATATATGCAGATATATATATATATATATATATATATATATATATATATATATATATATGTAACTACACATACACACACAGATATGTATAGGAAGATACATATTTAGCGGGTGCACACCATGCAGAACAGCCAGTATGCCTACAGTTGCCACCTTACCAACTGGACACTGTATGAGTCACCCATACAAAAGGCAACTGTTGCCTGAAACATATACCCACAGAGAGGTCAAAGGATATAACACCACACACAAGTTTGCATACATGAGAAAGCTTTATTTGTGTACTGTTACAGTTGTATATGCCATGTCATATAGCTGTTTAGACTCTGAAATACATATAAACAGACTAATACAACTCTCAAACAGATCAATTAATACAGTATCCCGGAAAACATAACATATGTTGCTGTCCAGGCCAAGGCCTTCAAGTAGTACAACAGTAAAGACAGACTGGGCCACAGGATAACAATCAATCAACAGTAAGTAATGCAGATGTATAGTCCAGCAGCCTCTATCTACACTCTGTACACAATCCCTAGGGGGTAAAGACCTCAGATGACACAATGAGATGTATCTGTTACATAGCAAGGCATAACTGAAACCATCACAATCACACTGACAAACAGAACAGTCTGTATGGCAGGAAGCAGTAGGCCTGCATTTACCCAATGTGAATTGTATGGTAATGTACATCCAGATACCTTAAGGCAGCTTACCCCTGATACCCCTCTCATGTTGTAACAACCTAGATTAGTTATGGTGAATCCCCCCCCCCCCCGATAGACTGACATAGAAGGGCATATACCACTATTACATACACTGACCTCTGGACTGCATAAAGGCACACATGTATTGTGCAGATAAAGCCCACACATATATGGACCCAACCCCACAATATGTGTGCGGGCCTCAACTGCAGTGGAATGATGGCAGAAATGGCAGCATGACATACTTACAGGCCACTACATAACAACCCCCGACAGCATTTCATATGGACAAAGCCTGGTATGTAGGTGGAGGACAGAGGCTGGAAAACAGGCCCATATGTGAAATAGTGTTGTCATACACTAAGCAAGTTGCTGGTGCATGTAATTGACTTTAGAACTTGGTCCATAATACAGGGGTAGATGATGTGGAATGATATATATGTGCCATCAGGTGTTGCTGTTGTAATGATGTTCAACTGAACAACTGCTATGGAAATTAGAGTCTGTCCCTGTGGGTAGTGGGCCATACCCGTCAACTGTGCAGAGCAGCACTGACTGACAAGATGTAAGCCAACATAGTGTGTGTGTGTTGAGTAATGGAAAGGAAGTATATTACTGTGACCAATAGCTGGTGGTGGAAGTAATATCATAATAATGGACACGTGGGTTCCAGAGCCCTCCACATGCAGGACACTCAGGTTAACATGTATTGTAGCATGATGAAATGCCATAGGTGTGTAATAGGCTTACCTGCAATCTGGCCCTATATATACCTCCCAAATGGTAGGCTGTGTCCATATGTGGCACTTGTCTCTGTTGAAGGCAGAACAGTGCAGCTGTGCAGTAAGGAGAGTTAGAGACTATGGACCTGATGTCTGAATGTACCCCATATATAGGTATGTATATGTGTACATAGATATACATATATATATATATATATATATATATATATATATATATATATATATATATAATATATGTATATATATATATATATATATATATATATACATATATGTCTACAAACATACAGATACCCATATGTAGACATCTATATATAAACACATATATACATCATATTATATATCTACACACACACACACACACACACACACACACACACACACACACACACACACATAAGTATGTAAATACATGTCCCCTGTATTATCACCACAGTGCTGCATGCTATGTGTGAGGGAACAGCACACATAGCAATACACACAGATATATACAGCTGTAAGTGTGTGCAACATGGATGGGTATGTCACATGTGAACCCCTTGTTGGGACCACATTGCCCTTGTCTGTGAAGTAGGGAATGGGAATATGAGGAAGGAAAGCAGGTATATTTGTGGAGATGGTTCGGGTTGGTAGTTATAGAAGACAGCCTACAGACGTGGTATATGACACATGTGGTGGGTAAACACCCTGGATGGTGTCTGTGATCTGTGATGTGGAAGCCCCATGGGCCCCCATATGGAAACAATGGGGACAAGGCCCCCACCCATTGCTTCTCACAACAGCAGTCCACAGCCCTGAAGGCACCTGGCTTGGAGGCTGAGCAGGAGAAGCATTTGGACAATGTGAAGGTGTACTGGGTGCATCAAGGTGCTGTAGCACATCCCACAAGTGTCTTTGGAGCCCCCTATGGAACAGACCCTGGACCTGACCTCAGGTGACTAGATCATGCCTGTGTGTGCCCCAAGGGGGGGACAACATCCCCTGAGGTGGTTCCACCTGTACGTAGTGCTGGAGGAGGCCCCAGGTTGGGTCCTACATGTGATGTGACCTGGTAACATGGCCAGATGAGGTGGGAGAGGTGGTTATGCTGGCAACTATTCCCCAAACATGCTATTGTGTCACTGTTATAGAACATATGTGGGTAGTAATAGTCTATACAATCCCAGAACGTGCATAGATATCCCACCATGCATAGATATCCCCAATAACACAGAATGACAGATGTGCAGCAATCACATAACAAGCATACCACATGCATATATGGAACCATAGTGGCCCTGACAATGGCATCTAGGTGAAATAGTCCGTAACAGGCCAGCAATGATAGTGTCCACACAGGGAACATGGCAATAAACACATAACACAATGTGTGGTACAATACAATATATGTCCCAATGGTAGGTAAGCTGTAGCCATACCTATTGAGTTGTGTGAACAGTTTGTTGTCGCTGATATGGTAGGGGTGGGTAACAGAGATGTGTATTAAGGACTATGGTAACCTTGCTGTTTGAGTTGCTCAGACCTGTTTCCATCTTTATGTCTTTCAGGCAAGATGTCCCACGGCCATCTACCCGCGTATTCAGCGGCAGAAAATGAGGTTGTTTTGAACCACCTAATACAGCACTATACATTTCTGTTTGGCAGGCCGTCCATGAGCAGCCGGAGTGGACCACCCTGTGGAATGATCTAGTCCAAAGGGTCAATGATGTCTGGTTGTATAAATGCAGTTATGAGCAGGTCCAGCATCATTGTTCTGACCTGCTTTGCAATGCCTGTCAGCATGCTGCTGCAGTCCGGGGGGATCACCTCACAACAGGGGGAGGTCATGCCATCTATCCCTCCTTGGCACGTGTTGATGAGCTCCTCACCAGCCTCATGGCACCTGCCTGCCCACACACCCAACAACTGGGAGAGACCATTGTGGAGGTGGGTGCTACCCACACACCAGCTGAGGAGCATGCAGGTAAGGCCACAGGGCACATCAGTAGACCACTGTTGCGTATGCATCCGCATCTGTACATGTAGATCATGCATATGTGAGATGGGATATATATAGTTTGTTGCTGCATAGTAGTAATAAACAGATGTGCATAAGCCGTAGTATTTTGGACTTGTACTGTTGATGTACTGTAATGCTGCACCCACCCTGTAGCAATGCCACAGCTGTGGCCACTGACATTGCATCTCTCACACTCTTATGTAGGCCTCTCTGGTATACAACCAAGGCAGCCGCCTGTAGCTGATGAGTATGGTTTATGTTGATGCTTGCCAATACACCAGGCATGTAATGGCTATGGTATATTCCATGCAAACATCTAGCACACCTACCCATAATGCATGCCGTACATGTTCATGTGTTGTTACTGTTAAATGCACTGCATCACAGTGGTGCCAATGATGGGGTATCGGAAGGGTATGTCAGACACCTGCAAGATAACTAACATCCTGTCTTTGCAAAATGTGTCCACAGTGATGGATATAATGGTGGGACACATGGCCTACAGTAGGGACATGTGTGAAAGATCACCCTTATACAGTGCAACAACAATGTATATACCAGTATTACAATGACAACTGTTAAAGAGCTACACTATGGCATAACATAATACTGTGGGCCACATTATTAGCTGGGACTAGGTTGTAACATGTGGTGTTCAGTGTATAGGACACTGCAAACTGACACACATGTGTAGGCCATACTTGTCATGCATCTGCAAAAAAGCTGAAGGTGGGGAGGGTGTGTCAGCATGACACACCAGTGCACTGCAGCAGGGATCCTAAGGATGCTAAGAATTTCTGTATCTGCACACAGTCAGGTTCAGGAACTGTGGCAGACGTAACCCTAACCCCACAGCAATAGTGATGGCAGCATATGAACACCAAGGAATGTGCACATGAGTAGACTTTGCCATCATGCAGAATTGGGGGATATGTATAGGGCAGACTGACCATACAATGGCAAATGCAGATGGCCCATGCCAGTATACCCCTGCCAGGAATAGTGACTGCTGTAGTACACATAACAATAGGTGCAACAAACCATCATGATAAGGGTGTGCACACATATGCACCCATGGAGTGTATGCGTTGTGGTCAGCATATGCACACCTAACACATTTTTTAGACACTGCATGTGAATGTACAGTACATATGTCACATATCAGGCTCATGTACTGTTAATATATGCAGTGATGTGGTCCCATGGCAGATCAAGAAAGAGTGCATCATATTAATAAGGGTGTGTACACTCCCCTTAGCCATGGTATGGTCTGATGGTTGTCAGTGTAATAGTATTGGATTGGTCATACATGCACTGCTGATGTTGATATCTGTAAACCAGACATCAGGCATTCACAAATGACATCTGTCCACATATCATCCTAGGTATGTGTTGCTGAAAAACATAGGGGCTGTGAGCATTAAAGCAGACATAACTGACACAGTAATACACATTCAGCAATGGTTTGTACACCTGTGAGGTTTGGTGCCCAGTACATGGCAAGGTGCAGAACAGTTGCACAGCAATACTGTGTACATGGGTGCAGTGTTTTTCAGGGGAAGGGGCATCACCTAGTAACACAGCCCATGCATCACACATATGTATACTGTTGCTAGCATGGATTGACTATAGTTGCACTGCATGCTATTGAGTACCATATGTTATGCATATTGACAGATGAGTAATGGGAGGACTGTGTATACTATCTTTGTGCAACCTCACCTGTATGTGTGTATGTGTGTGTGTGTGTGTGTGTGTGTGTGTGTGTGTGTGTGTGTGTGTGTGTGGGGGGGTTATTTTGTCTGTAAGTGCAATCTGGTGGAGTGGATGGGGGTTGATGCGTGTAGGATGTGTGTGTGCATGTGTGTGTGTGTTTCTGTGGGTGTCCATGTATACACATGTGTGATTGTGGGGTTGTTCATACAGCAGTACTTCCCTTTGGGATTGTATAGACATGGATAGACATGGACTGACACATGAGACACCAGGAATACGTGCCTGATATGTAATCACATGACAGCTGGTAGTATAATAAAGTCTGTAGCATGGAACATGCATTGGGAGGGAAAGTAGACACCAGGTATACCCTTAATATTGCAATCAGCAGATAGGTGAATGATAACCCACATATGCAGCACTACAGATGCATTGGGGAATTACTAGACAACTCCAAGGAGTGTATCCATATATTACAGTTGTCACATGATAGGTTGATTGAGCAGAAGATCTGGCATGTACTGAGCAATACTTACACATGACCTTCCAGTGCGTGACATTATGGAGTGAATGTAGTAGCCCCTAACATATAGGGGCCATGCTCATGATGTCTGGACATACACAGGGTGAACACTGGATGACTGCAGTGAGGCCATGTAAAACCTACTCCACTCAGGTCAAGGAGGCAATGGAGTAACAGGTCTTGTGTTGTGATCACTTGTCTAGGTGCTTAGAGGAATGATACATTAATGAGTGGTATTAATGAGTGTCTGTTATCAAGTGTGATGCAATATGGGGAACTTATGTGAATAAACATGGGACTGTCTGCAAAATCAGGGACAGATAGGTATTAAGGTGGAATATGTGTGTGTGTGTGTGTGTGCGTGTGTGTGTGTGTGTGTGTGTGTGTGTGTGTGTGTGTGTGTGTGTGTGTGTGTGTGTGTGTGTGTGTGTGTGTGCATGTGGGTTCTGTTATGCAATGCTGTACAGGTCTTAAAGTGCGTTTCTTGTTTTCCCACACAGGTGGCGAGGTGGGTCAGGGTCCCTCCTGCATGCAATCTGATGTTTGTGTCCATACAGACACCGAAGATGATGATAGTACTGTTGAGGCCCAGGTGGGGTTGTCAGGGGCCAAAACTGTGCCATCATTTGACATCCTCCTCTTAGCCACCCCAACCCCGCACACAGTTATAGTGCCTATACATACCCCATCACCAGTGGACATAGCAGAGGGACAGTTGGTGGTTGGTGGCAGTGCACAGGAGAGTGTGGTATCAATGCCTACTGTGTCTGGTCACAGCAGGCATAGCTGGATGTCTGGCAGGGCACCACATAGGCAGATGTACTGGGGGTGCTTGTGGTAGGGCCGTTGGTCATCATGCCCCTGGCAGAAACGCCACAACTGGTATCACCAGATGCATGTTTCAGACTGTCATGGGGGCACAGGCACATATGGAACTGTACACCAGACAGGGCCTGAGGCTGCAGAGGGCTGCTCTGACATCTGCAAGCGACAACTTCCATGAACTGTCTGGTGCCCTCTGTGATTATATCGAGGTCATGGATAGATGGTTGGGTGATATGGTGGGCCTCATCGACCGTGGTTTGTCCATGCTTGAACATGTGGTGGGAGTGTGGCGACAGCTGTGTGGATGTAGGCCAGCAACACCAACAGCTGGTGGTCAACATAGACGTGCTAGTACACCAAGGCACTCTTGTAGTGGCATTTCCAGCCCCAGCACTACATGGGGGGCACTGTCCACACCACACCACACCAGGCCATGTGCACATGGCCCTGGCCAGTCCCAGGAGGGACCTGGTTCCAGCAGACATCTGTCATCATCAGGGGAGCATAGCCTATCGAGGCCGGTACGTGGACATGCCCATTGAACCCCTGGCAGGCACAGTCTGTGTGTCCATGGATGGAGGCAGTGAACTGCACACCCTGCCAGGTATGGTCTGCAGCTGTCCAAAAAACACCTGTATAAGGCAGCCACATGGCAGAACTGTGTGCATGCATACTCACACACTATATGAACACACCTAGGGCAACCCCATACCTACACAGAACACATCACCATGCCCAGTTCAACTAATTACATCCCTCAACCACACACATGGTGTCAAATGTAGGCCCACTCTCGGTCTCTGGAAAACCAACAACACACCCTGTGCATATGATGATACCTGTGCCACATCCCTGTCATCCATAACATCAATGCACAGACAGGCTAATATGGTTCTGATGCACACGGTGACGGTACTACAATGTACCAATGTACTGCAGTGTAACATGTTGTTAGGAGTAATGTATAATGCATACATATCAGGTAGTGTAGCTGTCCAGCAATGATGCATTATTAGTAACACTGGGTGATTGTGGTCTCCATAATGTTATCCATTTGTGACATAGGTGTACATGTGTCAGCAGGAGGATGGTCTGCAGCCATATTCCATAAGGGATATGGCACTGTCGTGACACCATGGCTGTGACATATCCGGGGTACAGTTGAACACATGTCACAGGTTTGTATAACAGTTATTGCCTGTGCCACATGGACAGGTGACAAGCTAGGATATGTATAATCAGCAACCTGATGTAGACCCATCCACATACACCCACACTCTTACTTGGCAACACTGGGACTAGTCCCCTACCTAGGTATGTAGTGCTACTGAAGTGTCTGGCTTTCATTGCACACACCACACAGCATTTAGGGTGAGGTGTGTTCCAGGTTATGTATTACATGCAGAACATCCCCAAACATGTACAGTATGGTAATGGGGGATGTAATGGTTGTATCTGGACAATACATAGTGTGACATACCATCATATACACATTAACAGACACATAACAGGCAGACACATATCTGAGAGACCTGGGTCTATCGGTGCTAACTTGTCAGTGTGTCCAATGTGTTACAGGTAGGCTGCACACAGCACATGCATAACTGGGCTGGATTGTGGTATCAGTTACCTGTATGGTTGATGGTGACAGTGGTCACCATACAGTGGTACATGGGACATATACTGGGTGTACCATAGTGTAATGACAGTGTACACATCACCCACATCCCACAGTGGATATTGTACTCACTGGAACCCATGATGACACTCTGACATACCCACCATCACACATTGCCCACGACTGCGATACAACCCATTGTATATCCCAACAGTGGTACTACAGGGATATGCATCTAATGAACATGCCACAGGCATAGTAGGGTGTTGCATTTTCATGCCTCACCTATGGGCAGCAACAACACTATCCATACTACTGTGTGGCAATGCGTATTGTAATAAGAGTATGTGGCCTCAGAATGCTGTACCCTACAGATATACAGACATGCACACATACTCACACTTGCCAGAACTCAATGGGTATCCCATGCCTATCGATGCATTTGTACAACACTGTTGTGCTGGTGCTGCAAGGCTCATGTAGCTATTAAGGAGAGGAACGTAACAGGGTACATGTAATGTTCGATACAGCAGCAGCCACATCTTACTATAGCAATGGGTATTGCAGTGATTGTGAAGGCCCTCATGGTATTCCCAACTACAGGTGTACTAACACACAGACACTGCTATCCTCAGTAATGCACACATATACATGTGTCAGTACTGGGATGCATCACTGCAGGTGGTCATAGGTGTGTACCTGGCTATTGTTCATGGAGAGATGGATAGTGTAGGGGATGTGTGTACAATGGTACCATGCCACCTGTCATGTGCCAGCAGGCAATCTATCAACAGACACCACTGCAGTGACCCTCAGGGTGAGAGTGACATGCATCAGCCAATCCTCTGGGTGCCTCCTGCAAATGGCCACTGAGGTGATCCAGTTGACATGTATGCAACATGTATTACAACACATGGTTAGTGTCTGTGATGGAGACCTGTACCCAAGCATGTTCTGTTGACTGTGGTAGTGTAGTGGAGGTACCCGTGGCATGTGGTGTGTACAGGATGTTGTCTACTATATGTGCCAGTTATAACACAGATGGGCAGACATGTCAGTGTCAGTCAAGCATAGGTTGCCTGTACGTACCCAAGCTGGATACCTGCCATCTGCACATCTGTACAGGGACTGACAGACATCAGCTTGGTAAGTAGCTATTCACTAGGATGAATGTGTCGACAGATGGATGTTTGACAATAATATGTATGCCATTACTACATGTTGGAAACCCTCACTGATATTTGCTGTACAGATGGTAGTCTACAGTGACATTCCACATATCAGATCATTATCCAGTAGGGGATATATACTGTGACACAGCTCACACACCAGGAACACGACAGTGAGGCCTCAGAGTCCAGCTATGCCTGCAGGTGTGCTTGTTGTCAGTACTACATTTAGCACTCTACTCTTGATTGGGGCAGTACTGTCAACAGTAGTACCACCATGATACACTACATGCAAGTGTGACAGCATGTAATCTGGGTTACTACCCTTGTATGTAACACATTCGCATGGATAACAGTGCTGTACAGGTCTTATATACTTGTGTGTCCCAGACATGACACTCACAACCTTTGACACTGTAATGAGAGCACATAGACACATGTAATGTACATGACATTACATACACTTATTACAGATGTCATTACCCTACTATGTTATCAGTCTGGGATGTGAGCACTGATTACCATGGCTGAGTCATGCTTAGCAGGTGGCAGCATTACTGCAATTTAACAGCTAAGCAGATTTGTGCACTGCTAATCGAAGCCTGCACGGTGTAAGCGCTTTAGCTTCACACAAATGTGCTTAAAGCTGCTCAAAACTGCCTTAACCACTCTGTATCCAGCAGCTCTTGTTCTGCCCAGCAACAAAATAAACAGTCCCTGTAGGTATTGAACCCAGGACCCTGTACACTATAGTCACAACAGTTAACCACTATGCCATGACAGCTGTGAAGACAGTTGCTTTTCCAATATATCTGTCACTACACATATTGAGTAGTACTGAACAATTGCTTTGACTTCCACAATTGTGTAGTACTTGTTATTGATATTACTGTTGCATCACATATGTTGTTATATCTAAATATACACATACCAGATACATATGGTGAGATATATCTGGGAAGGTATACACAACCGAGATGTTCACACATGACAGGAATATGGATATATACATATATATATATATGTTGATATATGTCTACATGTACATTCACATATGTATTCATACATACGCATGTCTACACATCTGTATAGTGCATCATATATATGGCCATTTGTGTACATATATATATATATATATATATATATATATATATATATATATATATATATATGTATGCACATCCTATGTGTACAGATATACCTATTTATGCTGATATATATGTAGATATCTATAACTATATGTGCATACATATCTAATCAGATATACCTATTTATGTCGATATATATGTAGATATCCATGACAATATGTGCATATGTATTTATATATTTGTATTTCTGTAGACATATATTGCTGTGTATATGTATATATTTCAGTGTTTATATGTATATATAAATATATATATATATATATATATATTTATATATATATATATATATATATATATATATATATATATATATATATGAATGTAGATATGTATATGTGTATATATCTATATAGATATATGTATATGTATATAGGTTCATAGGTTCATAGGTTCATACTAGGCTATCTGCCCTAGGGCATTTATAAACCTAGCCAGAGTGTGTTTGGCTTTCTCCACCCATTTTAAATTAATTTTGCTATGCCCTTTTTCAAGGTTAGTATACTGTGCCTCTGTCTAACAGTGACACAGAAGTGATACCCAGGGTAAACCTACGATCCACCATCCACTCATCAAGATTCCTCTTGAAGAGAGTCAGTGAGGGACTCGGCCTAACCTGGACTGGGATTTTATTCCAGAGTGAAGGGAGCCTCTGGGTTATGAATCTGTCCCTCCAGCATGTCCTATTTATTTCAGTGCTGAGGTTCAAGTCTCTCGAGCTCGTAGCTTGATGGGATTTGGATTTTCAGAGGCGCAGCATGTCCATTAATTCTGGGTTGGACATGGCTTTATACGTCAGGCACAGATCGCTTCTGAGCAGGCAGTATGCCACTGAGTAGAGCTGGAGTTTCTTTAACCGGGCAGCATATGGCATTTTTTTGAGCCCTTTGATCCTCTTGGTGAGGTACTTTTGGGGTCTTTCCAGTTGCTGCAGGTGTCTGGTAAGGTACATCCCAAAAGGGGCATTATACTCAATTATGGGCCTGATGAGGGATGAGTAAAGAGGCACGATGACCTCCCCTGATCTAGATGTGAATCCCTTCATGATAAGGTGAGCTATATAAAATGTTTTTCTAACCACTTTGGCCACGTGGTTGTCAAATGAGAGATTGCTATCAACTTGGGTCCCCAGGTCCCTAATTACTTCTTCCATACTTAATGGATTACCACTTATGTTGTAATGTGTGGGCACTTTGTTTTTGCCAAAGGGGATGACTATACACTTTTTGGCACTTAGCTTGAGGCCATGGCTCTGGCACCAGTTGTCTGTTTCTATGAGGCCCTTTTGGAGGATGCTTGTGTCTGCTGGAGAGTCGATTATGGCGCCCAGTTTGCAGTCATCTAGGAACTTGGTCAGCCACAGTCCTTCCGTGTTGGCCTGTACCTCTGAGAAATATATACCGAACAAGAGAGGTCCCAGGACTGAGCCTTGTGGGACGCCACTTGTAACTGGTTTGGAGTCTGACATGGCTCCAGCAATTCTAACCATGTGGGTTATGTCCTTGAGCCAGTTTGCAACCCATCTAGTGACATAGGGGTTTATATTTAAGCTGGTGAGCGTATCTATAATGCCCGAGTGGGTTATTGTATCGAAGGCTTTTGCGGGATCCAGGTAGGCTGTGTGGACCACCTTCCCCTCGTCAATGGCCTTGGTGACTGTTTCAAAGAAATCGACCAGGTTTAAGAGGCAGGATCTGCCCTTAACAAAGCCGAACTGGGTAGGATCCAGTGTCTGTAGGTCCCCAATATCTTTATTTATAAGGTCCATGATGATCCTTTCCATAGCTTTGCAGACCAAGCTAGTCAGGCTTATGGGGCGATAGTTTCCAGAATCCGTTGAAGCACCACCTTTGTAGAGAGGGACCACCATTGCTGTATGCCACTCTTTGGGTACATATCCTGTAGTAAGGCTGAGATTGAACATTAGTTTTATGTTTAGGTTTAGCTCTTCTTGGAGTTCATGTAGGACGCAGCCCAGGACACAGTCTGGTCCCATTGATGCTGTGTTTTTTGCTTTGGAGAGGGCGGCTCTTACCTGGGCATCTGAGATGTCAGGGGGGCAGCACTCTGCTGGGATAGATATTTGCCCTTTTGGTTGGGAGGGGGGGGGAGTTTGCGCTGAACCTGTCAGCTAGGATGTTGGCAATGTCTGTGGGTTCGGGGTATTTGTTGTCATTTTGGACTAATTCTGAGCATATCTGGGAACTCCCACCCAGGTTCCTAACATAAATAAAGAAAGCCTTGTGATTATCTTTAGTGTCCTGTGCAATTTTTCTCTCAAAGCTGGCCTTAGACGATTTTATGAATGCCTGTAGTTTTTTGCTAATACTGATCAGAGATGCCTTCCCTTTTTGGGATTTTGCTCTATCATGTAGTAGCTTCCTCCTTCTATTGTATAGTTTGTTTATGGCTGGGGTCCACCAGACAGGACGTCTGCCTTTGGAGGATTGAGTCTTGGTTTTATTTGGGATTGCATGATCCATGCATTCCTGAAGGTGTTCATAGAATGCGTTTATAAAGGATTCTGCGGTCTGGGCCATATTTTCCACAGGCCCGGGGGCTTTGAAGGATTCCACCTCGGTTTTGAGGAGTGTGAAATTTGCTTTAGAAAAGTTTTTCACTGTGGATTTCTGGGCAGGGGGTGGGGTCGGGATATGAATATCCAGTGAGATTAGTTTATGGTCTGATCTTACCAGTGAGGGATACACTTCTGGTCTGGAGCATAGACTCCCCATGTTGGTGATGATCAGGTCCAGTAGGTTTTCCCCTCTTGTGGGAGTGGTAACAAGTTGTTCCATAGCATTTGAGTTTATAAATTCCAGGAACCTTTGGGCTAGGGTGTTGAAGCTAGAGTAATGCTCCCAGTCTCTGTTTGGGTAGTTGAAGTCGCCCAATATAATGGTGTTTGGAGAGACCTTCATATTTTCCAGTGTTCTCAGGAAGGCCGAGTGGAGTTCCTGGGTTTGGGAGGGTGGTCTGTAGCAGGCTATAAACTGGAAGGCAGTTTTACCCACTGTTAGTTGCACATGGATAGTCTCTGATGCTTTGTGCTGTGCCACCAACCTGGAGGTGTGGGTATCTTTGACGAATATTGATACTCCCCCTCCTTTTGTGGTTTGGTCCAGGTTTTGGGGCCAAAAAGCATGGCATGAGGTATAACCTGGTAGTGCTGGGGTGCTCTCAGGAGCCTTGAACCAGGTTTCTGTTACTGCACAGATATCGATGTTCTCCATGCTAAGGAGAGTTTCGAGTGCATGCATCTTGAGGTTTAGACTTCTGGCGTTGAGTAGCACTACTCTTAGTTTCTTATCCCTTGTGATACCTATGGAGGTGGGTTTGTCTTTTGAGCCTTGCCTAAAAAAGGCACTATGGGGGTAGCAAGAGCCTTTGCCAATATCCAAAAGTCCAGGGGTGATAGGTGCAAGCCGTCCCTAGTGAAGCATCGTGGCTTGTCGAGCATGTCATCCCAGGCTGACAGGCATTGGATCCCCTTTGAATGACACCAATACTTAAGCCAATTGTTGAAATTGATCATCTTGTCTTCATATTGTGGCTTCATTCTTGGTGAGGGTAAGATGCTACTCAAGGTCAGGGTCATACCGACCTGGGCTACATGCTCAGAGAGCTCCTCTATGTCTATTTTCATGTAGTCCAAGGAGGTACGTCTCAGGTCATTCACACCAGCATGGACAATGACTGAGTCATATTTGTACTTGCCTTGGAGTGACCTGAGTGCTTGTGTTATGTGGCGGATCCTAGCGCCCGACAGGCAGCTCACCGTGACCTTCTCCTTGTTCAGCCTGGTGAGCGGGACGTCAGTGTGCCTGACGATAGAGTCACCTATTACAAGTGTATCAGGTGTGTTGTTTAGCCTTAAGGGCTGTGACTGTTCGGCACACTGGCTTTGTGAGCTATGTGTTGCACGTGTTTTGTTTTGGGGTAGCGGTTGCTTGGGTGTCTGCTTTGGAGGTCTCTGCTACTTAGGCAGATTTTTATTTAGAGCCTCCGAGTATGATTTTGTGTGTTTATGTGTTTGGTTTGCTGTCGTGGTAGGTCTATGTGAGACTGGAATTGTAGTGTGTGTGGTTTCCTTTTCCTCCTGACTGGTTATGCCAGTACTGAGTTGAGAGAGCTTAGCCTCCAGTTTGGCTATATGGTTGCATCTCTCATATGTGTTGGAATTTGTAGGGAGGAGGAGAGGGTTGTCTGTGTACATGAGGCAGTTGTAACATTGCCTCAAGATTCCCATATTCACCAGATGGACCGGAGAGGAGATTGACAACTGACCTTTGGACATGCTAGAATAGCATTGGGAATTCCTTTATAATTGAAAAAAAAGGGCCAATGGGGAACAAGGTACTCAAGGGGAGTTTGTGAGGGTGTAGTGCTTTCAATTTTTTCGTGCTGACTTATATAATTGCTTTAGTGAGCAAGTGCCAGGTAACTTAAATGCAATGTGCTACAGGTAACTTAAATGCAAAAATGACAAACAGTAACTTTCATTCAAGTGAAACAAGGAAATAAGTACAGTAAGTAATGCAGATATCACTAGGGATCCACAGAAGCGCTGAAAAGCCGCGTTTTAGGTGGAATTAGCGTTTCAGGGAAATAACAAGCAAACAAACAACAAGCATACAAACAAAGCTAGATTCAGCAGGCCTGGATCTAGTCTATGCTACAGCAAACAAGGTGTACCAATTTCAGTAAGAAGCAGTTCAAATATGCAGGCACTATAAGCCTTTAACCAGATATTCCCAGCTCAGAAAGGCAGAGTCCAGCCTCTCCTCCCACAAGAGTGCAGACCACGAACCCTCTTAATGTAAAATAACTGGCCCGAAGCTCAAGTGCTTAAACCAGAATTAATACACTTTTAGAATAACAGACACTGAGCCCTCAATTAGCAGTTCCCAACTTAGAAGGATGTAAGCTACCTGTCCTGCCACTACAGTGCAGACCACAAACCTTTTTAATGTAAAACAACTGGTCTGAAGCCCAAGTGCTTAAATTAAAAGGCTTAAAATGAGTTACACCAAGCAGTAATAAATACAACTGAGTACTTTTAAGATGACGCAAAAGCAAAATAAAGTAGGAAGAAACACAAATACAGTAAAAGCAGATACATTTTTTTTTTTTTTTGAGTGAGCAAATGAGATGGGCCCAGGAGGAGTATCCAAGTGCTAATTTACAAGAGGGGTGGGCAGTTTCAAAGCCACCAAGATTAACACCAAGACAAAAACAGGGAGGGTGAGAGGGTGGGGACCTACTGAAAAAACAGTCACAACTTCCAGCTAGATATTGCTCAATGCAACACAAACAAATTACTTTAAATTGTGTATTATTTGATAAAAGTGCAGATAAAAATCTACTTAACTCCACTCATGCAGGTCTCAGTTGGCCAAAGCTCTCAGTTTAAACAGAAAACAATTCACTGTACCACTTGTATAAGACAGAAACCGAATAACAATGAGGTAAACTACCTCCACTTATCACTGGCTATGCAGGTTTTTAACAAGCCTTAACTGAAAATACCACTTGTATAAGACCTACTGAAAAAACAGTCACAACTTCCAGCTAGATATTGCTCAATGCAACACAAACAAATTACTTTAAATCGTGTATTATTTGATAAAAGTGCAGATAAAAATCTACTTAACTCCACTCATGTAGGTCTCAGTTGGCCAAAGCTCACAGTTTAAACAGAAAACAATTCACTGTACCACTTGTATAAGACAGAAACCGAATAACAATGAGGTAAACTACCCTTACTTATCATGGGCTATGCAGATTTTTTAACAGGCCTTAACTGAAAATACCACTTGTATAAGACCTACTGAAAAAACAGTCACAACTTCCAGCTAGATATTGCTCAATGCAACACAAACACATTACTTTAAATTGTGTATTATTTGATAAAAGTGCAGATAAAAATCTACTTAACTCCACTCATGTAGGTCTCAGTTGGCCAAAGCTCACAGTTTAAACCTATATATATATATATATATATATATATATATATATATATATATATATATATATATATATATATATATAGGTTCATAGGTTCATAGGTTGATACTAGGCTATCTGCCCTAGGGCATTTATAAGCCTAGGCAGAGTGTGTTTGGCATTCATCACCCTTTTAGATTAGTTGACTGTGCCTCTGTATAGTAGGTTACAGAAGGTAGCCCTTTTAAGATTTGCTTACTGTACCTCTGTCAAGCTGGGACACAGAAGAGATCCCAGAGGTAAACTTACGATCTC
This sequence comes from Protopterus annectens, assembly GCF_019279795.1. Taxonomy (NCBI): domain Eukaryota; kingdom Metazoa; phylum Chordata; order Ceratodontiformes; family Protopteridae; genus Protopterus; species Protopterus annectens. The sequence continues at coordinate 422,373,976 of NC_056742.1, forward strand.
CCATCCACTCGTCAAGATTTCTCTTGAAGAGGGTCAGTGAGTGGCTCTGCCTAACATGGATTGGGATTTTGTTCCAGAGTGAGGGGAGCCTCTGGGATATGAATCTGTCCCTCCAGCATGTCCTATTTATTTCTGTGCTAAGGTTCAAGTCCCTGGAGCATGAAGCTCTAAGGGATTTGGATTTCCTGAGGTGAAGCATGTCCATTAATTCTGGGTTGGACATGGCTTTATACGTCAGACACAGATCGCCTCTGAGTAGGCGGTACGCAACTGAGTAGAGCTGGAGTTTCTTTAGCTGAACTGCATAGGGCATCTGTTTGAGCCCCTTGATCCTCTTGGTGAGGTACTTTTGTGGTCTTTCCAGTTGTTGCAGGTGTCGGGTAAGGTATATCCCAAATGGGGCATTGTGTTCAATTATGGGCCTGATAAGTGATGAGTAGAGGGGCACAATGACCTCACTTGATCTAGATGTGAATCCTTTCATGATAAGGTGGGCTATATAGAAGGTGTTTCTAACCACTTTGGCAATGTGATTGTCAAAGGAGAGATTGCTATCTACTTGGGTCCCCAAGTCCCTAATTACTTATTCCGTACTTAATGGATTACCACCTATGTGGTAATTTGTGGGCACTTTGTTTTTCCCAAAGGGGATGACTATGCACTTTTTGGCATTTAGCTTTAGGCCATGGCTCTGGCACCAGTTATCCATCTCTGTGAGACCCTTTTGGAGGATGCATGTGTCAGCTGGAGAGTCGATTACTGCACCCAGTTTACAGTCATCTGCGAACTTGATCAGCCATAGTCCACCCATGTTAGCCTGTACCTCAGAGAAATATATACCGAACAATAGAGGTCCCAGGACTGAGCCTTGTGGGATGCCACTTGTAACTGGTTTAGAGTCTGACATGGCATCTGCTATTCTGACCATGTGGGTTCTATCCCTGAGCCAGTTTGCAACCCAACTTGTGACATAGGGGTTGATATTTAAGCTGGTGAGCTTATTTATGATGTCCGAGTGGGGTATTGTGTCGAAGGCTTTTGCGAGGTCCAGGTAGGATGTGTGGACTACCTTCCCTTCATCTATGGCTTTGGTAACTGTTTCAAAGAAGTCGACCAGATTCAAGAGGCAAGATCTGCCCTTAACAAAGCCGAACTGGGTAGGATCCAGTGTCTGGAGGTTCCCAATGTCTTTGTTTATGATTCCCATGATGATACGCTTTATAGCTTTGCAGTCCAGGCTAGTCAGGCTTATAGGGCGATAGTTTCTGGGGCCTGTTGTGGCACCACCTTTGTGGAGTGGGACCACTGTTGCTGTACGCCATTCCTTGGGTACATATCCTGTAGTAAGGCTGAAATTGAACAGTGACTTTATATGAGGGTTTAGTTCTTCTTGGAGCTCGTGTAAGACACAGCCCGGGACACTGCCTGGTCCCATTGATGCTGTGCTTTTTGCTTTGGAGAAGGCAGCTCTCACCTGTGCATCTGTGATCTCAGGAAGGCTACACTCTGTTGGGATAGACATTTGCTCTTTTTGGGGAGTTTGCACTGAATCTTTCTGCCAGGATGTTGGCAATGCCTGTGGGTTCAGTGTATTTTTTGTCATTTTGCACTAACTCAGAGCATATCTGGGAGTTGCCTCCCAGGTTTCTGACATAACTAAAGAAGGCCTTGTGATTATCTTTAGTGTCTTGTGCAATTTTTCTTTCGAAGCTGGCCTTAGATGATTTTATGAGGGATCGTAGTTTCTTGCTAGTACTGATCAGAGATGCCTTCTTTTGCTCTATCATGTAGTAGCTTTTTCCTTCTGTTGTATAACTTATTTATGGCCGGGGTCTACCAGACAGGTCTCCTGCCTTTGGAGGAGTGAGTCTTTGTTTTATTTGGGATAGCATGCTCCATGCATTCCTGTAGGTGTCCATAGAATGCTTTTGTAAAAGACTCTGCATTTTGGGCCGTATTTTCCACTGGCCCAGGGGCTTTGAAGGATTCCACCTCGATTTTGAGAAGTGTGAAGTTTGCTTTTGAGAAGTTCTTCACCGTGGTTTCCTTGGCTAGGGGTGGGGACGGAATATGGATGTCCAGTGAGATTAGTTTATGGTCTGATCTTACCAATGAGGGGTATACCTCTGGTGTGGAACATAGAGACCCCATGTTGGTGATGACCAGATCCAATATGTTTTCCCCTCTTGTGGGAGTGGTGACCAGTTGTTCCATAGCATTTCAGTTTATAAATTCTAGGAACCATTGGGTGAGGGTGTTTGGGCTTGAATAGTTTTCCCAATCAATGTTTGGGTAGTTGAAGTCACCCAATATAATGGTATTTGGAGAGACCTTCATATTCTCCAGTGTTCTCAGGAAAGCCGAGTGAGGTTCCTGTGTTTGGGAGGGTGTTCTGTAGCAGGCTACAAACTGAAAGGCAGTTTTGCTCACTGTTAGTTGCACATGGATGGTCTCTGATGCTTTGTGCAGTGCCACTAACCTGGAGGTGTGGGTATCTTTGATAAATATGGATACTCCCCCTCCTTTTGTGGTTCAGTCTGAGTTTTGGGGCTGGAAAGCATGGTATGAAGTATAACCTGTTAGTGCTGGGGTGCGCTCGGGAGCCTTGAACCAGGTTTCTGTTACTGCACAGATATCGATATTCTCCATACTGAGGAGAGTCTTCAGTGCGTGCATCTTGAGATTTAGACTTCTGGCATTGAGCAGCATTACCCTTAGTTTTTTTTTTCTTTGTGTTGTCTATGGAGGTGGGTTTGTCTTTTGAGCCTTGCCTAAAAAAGGCACTATGGGGGAGGCAAGAGCCTTTGCCAGTATTCGAAAACCCAGGGGTGACAGGTGCAAGCCGTCCCTAGCGAAGCAACATGGCTTGTCGAGCATGTCATCCCAGGCTGACAGACATTGGATCCCCTTTGAATGACACCAATACTTTAGCCAATTGTTAAAATTGATCATTTTGTCTTTATATTGTGGCATCATTCTTGGTGAGGGTAAGATGCTACTCAAGGTCAGGGTCATATCGGCCTGGGCTACATGATCAAAGTGCTGCTCTATGTCTTTTTTCATGTAGTCCAGGGAGGTACATCTCAGGTCATTCACACCAGCATGGACAATGATGGAGTCATATTTGTACTTGCTTTGGAGTGACCTGAGTGCTTGTGTTATGTGGTGGATCCTGGCACCCGACAGGCAGCTTACAGTGACCTTCTCCTTGTTCAGCCTGGTGAGTGGGACGTCAGTATATCTGACAATAGAGTCACCTATTACAAGTGTATTAGGTGTGTTGTTTAGCTTTATGTCCAGAACATGGAGTGGAGTCCTACCTCAGTACTAATATTCCCAACCTCTTAGTGCAAGGGGATGTCATGTATGTATTTCAGGTATATATGTAGACTGTCGCTAATGTAACAGGGGTTGTCTTAACAGACATGTTGTGTGTGGGAGGTCACATCTGCTTTTGACATGTGCACCATTGGCTACTGACAGACATCCTAAGGACATCATAGTACAGTACCACTGCTAGCACAGTAATGATCCTGTGGACTACAGTAGAGATATGACCAATATGTGTGGACAGTCTGGCACTCTGTGTTCAGTCCAGAGGTGTACACATATCCCCTTTATGTGAGACATGTGGACCATGCCTCACAGTGTGAATGTTAATAGCCATGTACATGGGAATATCACGTAGATACTGGACTACATATGCCCACACAAATTATGCATTCACACACGCCTGTCTGTCCTGACACATAATACCTGGTGGTGCAGAGGTCACTTGGCCACATGCTACCCAGTAGTTAATGACATACATCAGTACAGAATCCCACTGCTTTGTCAGAAATATGCAACAGTTATGGTGGCCTGGCAGCAGTATGCCTTGCAAATAACTGGACATAACAGCACACTAGGCTGCTAGGCATGTCACAAAGCACTGTGCAAACTACAGTAAGACTGCCACAACACTGGACTACATTTTGTTTGGGGGAATACACATGTACCTGCAATTATAGCAGGCTGTACATGCATGTCACAGCACAGAGTAACAGACACCTGTGAGAAAGTGCATACCCACAACCAATGTGAACACAGCCACAGCCACATATGGTATGCAACTTTAATATGACACTATATGGACTGCCTGATAAACACCATCCTCATATGTGCCACTCACACACTAACCCTACATACAGTGGGTCATGACACAGTCTGGTCCAATGCCTGTCTGTGGTATGTGACACGTGTGTGTCTGGGCCTCCAGACATGTGAGCCAATAAGGTACCATACACTGGAGCAGCATGTAACATCAGATAGAACAGGACCAAGAACAATGGCATCTACCACAGTCTGTGCACAGTCCAAGGTATGTATGCGCAATATACATACTGTCGACAATCACCATAAGTACACAGACCCCAGTACTGTACACACAACTGCAGAATGCATAAGTTATGTCCTCAGAAACAGGTATGATGTCAATAAATAATGGTGTACAGAACATATGCACCTCTTACTGCATGACATATGTACAAAGGTTGACAGACTTGTGGCTGGAGCTACAAACACTTGCTCAATATTGGCATGCTGCTGTGATAACCTCATACATTTACTGTTGTTCCAGGATTTGTTGTGACATATGTCCTGTGAGGGATATGAAGTCAGTAACTCTCAAGGCTGTCACCATGTACTGACTGCAATCCTCACACTATGCTTCTGTAGTTTTCAGATAGGTGTTCTGTAAGTAACACAAGAAACAAAAGGCTCCACACACTGCCCAGTCTGCAGATAACCCTACAAATGGGAGTTTCCTCAAACACATAACATTGTCATGACAGGTATTAAATAATGTAGACCAGCCATATCCACACAAACCCTGTTAAACCGTCTTTACTCCAAATGCAGTAGAGCAACACTTACATTATGTAGTCATGTCTGGCACACCCCCCCCCCATCTGTTGGCCTCTTTCCACAGTGTATGTTGTTAGAGGTAAATCCCAATACCATCTGTGATGCTGTTTGTCAAACACCAAATTTAGGTCCTGCACACAGTGAATGAAAAGGCCCAACACCAACATGATGTTCCTAGATATTGGAGTGTGTTTCCATGCAATTGGCTATGGGAATGTTACCACAGCTGTTCCACATGCAATCAGCTACAGGGGGACTGCAATTCATGCTGATGCCATCAGCTGATCATGAGCATCACTTACAAAACACAAGCTGCTGCCTAAGCAAAGCAGGTGTACTTCTCCACATCCACCAGAGAGGGAGTGAGAGAGACAGACATAGGCAAAGTAAGTCAGGGAGGGGGTGGGAGAGTAAATCCTAAGCATGTTTGTGCCACACACCTACCAGTATTGGGTTTCAAACCCCTGACTGACTATGTATTGCTATCACATGTGTATGCAGTTATTGCATGTGCCACACAGCTTACATGTTGGGGAGCTCTCCAAATGTAAATCTGATGGTGAGTGACATCTGCAACAGTGATATTGTAGCGATAAGATAGGTGTCGTACATGTGCCTGTCCACATTAACAGGTGTCAATGTCAACACATCCACACTCTCTCAGGGACTCACACACACTGACACACTTGGCAGGGTCAGGAGTAGACTTCCTAACTAGCTAGTTTGTCACAATACAGTAATGTGCAGATATCACATGCACCACAGGGTTTATTTGGATATTATATGGGAAAAGGGTATGTGGAGGTGTCTGACATCAGACAGCATGCTTCAGTAGACCAATGGGAGTTGAAGTGAGTGTGAATGTGGTCAAAAGCATCATACTCCACACACAGACACAGGGTGCCAGTACTGACATGCATGGGTGCATTGCTTCATGGGTGTGTAGCGGTTGACTGTGGCTAAAGGCTGTACAAGGCTAGGTGAAGGGTATACCTTGGCATCATGCCACATGACAATGGTTTGCAGTGTGGCTCAGGGATGTAGTGCCTGGATTGGCCCACACAGGTGGGTATTGTATTCACCATCCAGTCACCTGGGTTACTATTGTGTGTGGCCAGTGTTATACAATGCTTGCCATGTATGTGTTCTATAGTCCATGGCATGGATGGTGTGTGGGATGTGCACATGCCCCACATGCATGTTCAGTGACATGTGGAACTATCCCTGGGGTGTCTGGCCAAAATTGTGTACACAGATTGTTATCATCAGATGTGCCAGTCCTGGCCTCATGTGGTGGGAACTGGTAATGGACACCAGGTTGACCCTGCACCTACATTGATAGCATGATACAGGTGATAACTGTGGGTCACATTTGATGGCACTACAGTTGTTGCAGGCATCCAGTAGTGAACATAGTGAAGATGCACTGTCTACAATTATGTGTCTTGGCTATTTGACATCTGGTATCCTTGTAAGGTGGACATAGGTCCACCATATAAGAAATTTGCAAAACCCACTCCACAATGAGTTTAGTTGTTACACACTCACAGCCACCTCCACACAGGATATGAATAACAGACTCTCTCTCTCTCTCTCTCTCTCTCACACACACACACACACACACACACACACACACACACACACACACACACACACACACACACACACACAGTTGCCATGTGTGGGATTAGAACTCCTACCTAACTAGTTTATTACACTACAGCATTACACAGTTATAGGACCTGCCACAGAGATTACTGGACTACATCTTCCCCAAAGGTGTATTTCACTGGGAATGGCATCAGCAGGCTTGCCAAAGAAGGGCAACGGAGGTTGTAGTGACTGTGAATGGCCTCAAAAGCATTGCTCCCTAGACAGACAAACACCCACACTTGCCATGTCTGGGAATAGAACTCCTACCTAACTAGTTTATCACACTACAGCATTACACAGTTATATGATGAGCCACAGAGATTACTGGGCTACTTCTTCCCAAAGGTGTATTTCAAAGTGAATGATATCAGCAGGCTTGCCAAAGTAGGGCATTTGAATTGTAGTGAGCATGACAAACCTAAAAATCATTGCTTCCTACACACACACACACACGCACACACACGCACACACACACACACACACGCACACACACACACACACACACACACACACACACACTTGCCATGGCTGGGATTAGAACTCCTACCTAACTAGTTTATCACACTACAGCATTACGCAGTTATAGGCTGCACCACAGATATTACTGGGCTACTCCTTCCTCAAAGGTGTATTTCAAAGAGAATGACATCAGCAGGCTTGCCTAAGTAGGGCATTTGAATTGTAGTGAGTATGACTAGCCTAAAACTCATTTATCCCTACACAGACATGCACACACACAGTTGCCACATCTGGGATTAGATCTCCTACCTAACTAGTATATCACACTACAGCATTACACAGTTATAGGATGCACCACAGAAATTACTGGGCTATCTCTTCCCCAAAGGTGTATTTCACAGTGAATGACATCAGCAGGCTTGCCATAGTAGGGCTATGGGTTGGGCAGTGTGTGTGCATGGGCCATAACCCAGTCATCTAGAGGTAGACACACCACACTCAGGCACACACAGGTTTATATTCCGCAGGTACATGTATACAACTGCTAGATGACTACTGCCGTGTACAGTCATATTACACAGTTAGCACTAGCACCACAGAGTCTGTAATGCTGAGGGAAACCAGTGGCTAATTTCTACAGTGAGTGACATTTACACATCATGTGGTTGTAGCCATTTGGCTGTGTGCTGGGTGGGACAGGCCTCATGATGGAAGGCTCTTTGTCACTGTCACTCTCTTCCACACATCTATGTATGTGTACTTTTTGGAATATTATAGTGTGTTGTCCTTGGATATATGTGTGTATTCCTATCCAATGTGTGTGCAAAGCATGACTGGTGCATACTGAGGAGTGTATGTATGCACTAACATCTGCAACTGTCAGATATGTATGGTCCACTGTTGTTGCCAGACATGGGCTTCATTTCTTTAAGTGTGTGAGCATGCCCAGTATGACCTTTCAGTATTTTGTTATCTGACATTGCCTTTATTTCTCTAAGTGTGGGAACATGCCCAGTATGCCCTTCTGTATTGAATGTGTGGACCCATTCCAGGTAGATTGTTCTCCAGTGCAGACTTTTGTGTTCTACACCTACAGCTAGCAAACTGTTTCTGCAGGATATCTGAGATCACTTGGCAATATGGGATCAAACTGGGCAAGGGATAGTGGGTACTGTAGGCAATTGTGTCTGTATTGCTTCTGCTACATGGTCCTGGTTTTAGCAGATATATTCAGGCATGTGTAGTGTTATACACTGTGATGTTTTACGTCCTCAGGTACTGTCAGGTAGACATTTTTGCTTGCAGTAATGTCCAGGGGGAACACAGGTGAATGCAGCTGTGTCCAGTATTGTGATCAAAGACCTACATATTCCTGTAAACTAATGCCATTCTGGAGAGGGAGCTGCAGACACTTGCTGCTGGGTCTGTGTAACAGGTTCAGCACCTTGGTACAGTAGTGGCAGAGGATCCCCTACTTGTACATCCATTGACGTGACAGTATGGCCTTATCTTGCAGTGGCAATACCTCACAGCTGTAGAGATTCACACAGGTTACCCAGTGGCAGGGGTCATAAGTCAGGACATTACCACTATTGTGGTGTATGGGCAGGTTTGTAGCCACCCATTTTTGTGTTTACAGCTAGGGATAGTAACATGTATGTGTAGGTATAATGTCAATGGAGCACAGATGACCTAAGGTAGCCAAGATAGCAGGATATGGCTGTGTTTCAGACTTTGCACATTCCATGCTGCCCATGCTCCCACCCACCTCTATTATTCTATCCTCTTCCATACATTAAGCAAACATTCTCTGATACTTTCCCTATAGTTATCACCTCATCACAGCAGTGTGTTGGTGTTGGTCCACAGTTCATGCAGTGGGACATGGTGAACATGTTACTGTGGTTTGTCCACATGGCCTTGCGTATGGGTTCTGTGGACTGTGTTATGTTGTTATTTGTGAGTCCATGACATAACATATATTGGCAGTATGAGTGAGATGCAGGCCTTTGGCACAGGACTGTAGGCCATTTGTTAGTGATGCATGCCAGCTGTAGCAGGCCATTGCATTCTGCCAGTCCTACAGTACTAGACTGCCATGCAGTATATTCCCCTGGGGTGACAGGGTAGGTGTGCTAGGTGTTCATGCCAATACTTTCTGTCAGTATTGATCAGGTGGTGTGGATGCTGGCAGGGTGCTGCTTACAGCTAGGGACACACCTACATGGGACACTTGCACTGCATGCTGCATTCTTTCACTATTGCCATACACAGGTGGGGGTCATATTGTACCCATTCCCAACAGCAGGGATAAGACTGGAGAGGTACCTGTGGGTGGTGGTTGGGTGAGCTGGGTGCATGTGTGTTATGGACACTACTTGCATCTGACTCACAGATATGTATGGGGCATTCCACTTATGCTGGCTTGTGCAGGGACATCAGCTATTTCTCAATACATCATTCCTATGACCTTTGTGATCTGTGAGGGTTTGGCCAGACGACATTGATATTCCCTTCTACAAGTCCAGATAATGTGAAGCAAACCTATATGTACTGTTTCAAGGGTGTGTCCATTTCACGGTTACACATTATGCACTGTCTGTCTGAGGTACTTTCCCCTGAGTACTGCTTGTATATCTGGCCCAACAGTCATGCCATGTCCATCGTTCAGATGCTGACACATATTACCTCCATAGATTTACAATGGCTTACTGCTAGAATGTGTTATACTGGGGAGCACTGTGTTTGACACTGCAGTTGTAAGAACTTAGCCCTGTCATCAGCAGTACTGGGTAATGGCCACCAGGTCAAACCTCACCATGCATACATACTGACCACTCTCATACAATATGAAACACACACCAACCTAACAAATGCATACCTGCATATTGTACAAATGCTACAATCTATCCTGCTATCTTGGCTACCTTAGGTCATCTGTGCTCCATTGACATTATACCTACACATACATGTTACTACATTTCTACAACAGATTGGGGGGCACATCTGACTGTTACTACATTTCTACATAGGATTGGGGGGGGGAACAGCTGACTGTTGCAACATGTCTACATCGGATTGGGGGGGGGCACACCAGACTGTTACTACATTTCTATGTTGGATTAGGGGGGCACACCTGACTGTTTCTACATTTCTACATAGGATTGGGGGACACACCTGACTGTTACAATGTGTCTACATTGGATTGGGGGGCACACCAGACTGTTACTACATTTCTACAAATGCTTGGGAGGCACACCTGACTATTTCTACATTTCTGCATAGGATTGGGGGGCACACCTGGCTGTTTCTACATTTCTACAGAGGATTGGGGGACACACCTGACTGTTTCTACATTTCTACATAGGATTAGAGGGGGCACTTATGACTGTTTCTACATTTCTACATAGGATTGGGGGGCACACCTGACTGATTCTACATTTCTACATAGGATTTGGGGGCCCACCTGACTGTCACTGCATTTCTACATAGGATTGCAGGGCACACCTGACACTTGTATACATTTGCTATGACTGTACTGGTATGTCAGGTACTCCATTTCATTCTGTATTCTAACCTATCATGCTGACTAGAGGCATATCAGTGTACTACAGGTCTTAGGTTTGACTGACCTACATATCTGTTTCTGACTTCTTACCCTTCAGAACTAATATCCCACTGCCTGACCTGATGTAGTCTGTCTGTGTAGGCCTGGGGGGTCACCCATAGCAATCATTCAGAGGCCTTAGCACATTAGCACAGCCTTTGTTTGTGTTTGTCTACACCTGTCCTGCTGGCTGAGACTGTTGTTGGGTATGTAAACCTCCCTGACTGGCATGTTTGTGTCATATGGACACACATGTTGCCTAGGACATTTTCTGCAGTGGCTTTTGTCACTGTGTGTAGTACTGGCTACTATGGTGACACCAGTATTTGTTACAGATCACATGCTGCCACTATAGGTGTCTACTATCTGCTGGCATCCCATTCAGCCACCTGATTCCCTTGCATGCTCACATCCATACCATAGATACAAGTAACAACACATACTACTCCATTTGGCAATTGGTAAGAAGAGTGACTTACCTTGTGGCTGTGCCAGTATTGAGGATAGTGCTTGAGGGCTGCCTATGTCAGATGTACATAGTACACTCCCTATACATGGTTGAGCACAGGTAGTGTCATGTTTGGCATCCCTTCTACTGTATGTGGGAGTCAGAGAGAGAGGTGTCATTCCCTGGGTCCCTACTGCGTCAGTGCATGTGCTATGCATTGCCTCTTTGCCAAGGCCAGGGCATACTGGGCATGCTTCCTTCTGCCTACTGAGACAGGCTCAGGTTGTTCCTTCTCTGAGTCACTCTGTGCCTGTGCAGGCCTTGGCAATGGTGGGGGGCTGTGTGGCCCTGCCCCATGCTGTTCCTGCTGAAGCTGTGTCTGCAGGATCATATTGTGTAGTATGGCACATACAATGGCAATTTGAGTACATGTAGCTGGTGAGTACTGCAAGACTCCACCGGATGTGTCCAGGTACCGGAACCATGACTTGAGCATCCCAAACACACGCTCTATTATAATTCTGGTCTGTGCGTGTGCCTCATTATGGAGTTCTTGTTAAGGTGTGTGTGCATTTCTGATGGGTGTCATCAGCTATGGCTCCAGTGCGTAACCAGCATCCCCCACTAGGTGACTGTAAGGGATGTCTCCATTGGCAAATCTCTGGTACAGCTGCATCAGATGCCAGATGTGGGAATTGTGATAGCTTTCAGGGCAGCCAGCACACACATTCATTATAATGCCCTGGTCATCACACATGACCTGGCAGCTGATGGAGGGGAAGCCATTGCGGTTGATGTAGACCCTACCCCGCTCAACAGGTGGTACTTTGATGTGTATGTGCATGCAGTCTATAGCACCCACTACCTCAGGGTATTCTGCTATTTGGTGGAAGAGACACATATTGCTGTCCAGCGCCTCACGGGTGTTGGGGAAATATACATGCTCACCGGCATGTGCTGACATGGCATCCAGGAACTGGTGGAGTACCCTGGATGCTGATGCCTGTGAGATCCCCATGATATCCCCAGTTGGCCTTTGGAAGGTACCTGTGGCTAGTATTCTTAGGCCTACACATACCTTGTTATCTACTGGGATGGGTTCCCCTCTGTTAGTTCTGTGTGTCAGGCGTGGCCGGCACAGCTCAACAATTTGCCGTAGGAGGTCCCTGTCCACCCTATAGTGCTCCACTATCTCCAGCTCATGTAGCCTTTGGTAGGTTACCCTGGGTCTGTATACTCTTCTCCGTCTCCTCACTGTGGGTTGGTCAACAGCATTGTCATCCTCACCACCCTCAGCCTCTTCCACATGTTGATGTATGATAGCTACTGCAGCCCTTATCATTTTTGTTGCTTTTGTTTGTTAAAATTTCTCCGCTTGTATACACAGGTGGTGTAGAGTATGTGGGAAAACACAGTGGGAAAGGTGTTTGCATAGTTTATAGTACTGTGCTGGGCTGGGATGCTGCCTGTGTAATTCGCTGATTCTGATACATTTCACCTGCCAGCTATGTTAGTTCTCCTTGATTACCTTCCTACTACTGTTTTCCCTTCCCATTGCCTTCCTGTTTAAGCCCGAGGGCACACCACACAATCATAGTGCTCAGATGTGTACAGAGCTGCTATTTCCTAGTTTACTATTTTTTTCCCTTTAAAACCTGGTGCGCAGATTGCACACCCGCTTAGGCAATGTAAAGAGTGCTAGGCAGCCTCAGACACATCCCCTTGCTTAGCTCTGCTAAGCTAAGGGCAAAACTGAGCCACAGGGCTCCAATCCACTTACAGTATCCCTGACACACCTCCCTATGATATCAGCTAACTCCTAAGCTTGCACCAAGCTATTCCTGCACTTACACTGTTGAGTGCTGACTAACATTGAGGGGAAATCTGGGATTCAGTATCATTCCCCTCATTTACATAGGATCGCCTTCTAATGCATGGTTACAGGTCCCACACTGAGCCTCCTCCCTTAGCAACCACTGTTCAGTGGCCATGTTGTCTTCTGCCTGCCATTGAGTATAATGACAATATAGTGATTTTGGTTTGAATGCTTATTTCAGGTTATTTTTTTTTATTTTTCGACCGATCCCATTTGCGTGTCGCTGCCCCATGCTTAAACAGCCAAAATCAGCTAAAAAAAATTAAAGTTATTTTTTCTGTTTTTTAAACTGTTTTCCATGCCAATGGCCATATATTTAGCCATTGGGATGCTTTACACATTATATACACCTTTAATTTGGAGCTGTCATGGCTCCGTTTTGTAGTTTGCAGAAATGTACTCGGTTACTAACCGAGTACATTTCTACAGATTACACTAGTCCTGCATGGCTGGCTGCCAGCTTCCTGGATCATAAATTCACCTCATTTGCATGGTTTTCACCTGCAAATGGGGTAATTTCGATACAGGAGCCGTGTTCGTGCAGCAATAGTGCAGGAGCGCTCATGCACATCCCTGCAACTTATTTCTGGATCGCACAGTGGACATATTGGCTCCTGGAGCTCCTGCACTGTTCCTGCACACCGTGTAGGGCTTGCTGAATCCGGGGGTCAGTTTCTTATAAAACCTTTGGTACCATTTATGTAGCTTTACAGAAACATTACAACTAATATGTTCTCCTGTTACTGATAATGCTGACTGGAATTACACTACTGTCAGAAATTAGAAATGATATGGTTAATTATTACTGGAACTTCATGCTAACTCCATTTCTATGTAAGTCAGTATTTTTAATTGTACTCCACACACTCATGTGGTAAGTTGCAAGACAGGTGACTTGTGTGTGCTAAATAATATTCTGGCAGTTTGAAATTATGGTTCACATGTTTTTTTTCAAAGCTCACCTTTTGGATTAACTTTCTTTCAATAAATGATTCTTAAGTTTAGAATGCGAAGAGAAAGCTAGACAGCATAACAACTCTTTCTAATAACTATATGCATGTAAATATATCTATATCTATCTATATTTATGTGTGTGTGTGTGTGTGTGTGTGTGTGTGTGTGTGTGTGTGTGTGTGTGTGTGTGTGTGTGTGTGTGTGTGTGTGTGTGTGTGTGTGTGTGTGTGTGTGTGTGTGTGTGTGTGTGTGTGTGTGTAAAACAACTTGGTGTAATAGGCATAAAATACTAACCAGGCCATTGTGTTTGCATGTACTTTTGAGGCTCACCAGTGCTTTTCAGTACCTCAGGTGACTGCATGGGTAAGGCATTTTGAAAAGAAAGATGAATTAAGCTAAGGTTGGGAGCCTTTTTTTCTCTCTGCCTGTAAACACCAAAGACTTTCTTCACACTATCCTTCATAATCTTTATACTCCTTCTAAAGAGTAACACTGAAACCATCCCAAGAACAATAACTCTTTTTCCTCAACATCAGAACTCCTGTGTTCCTACACTGCCCTACCTGTGCAGTCCTCAGTGCACATAGCATCAGAAACAAGCTAGATCACACAATTGCTTTTATTTCCCAGTACAATTGAGACATTCTAGCAGTTACAGAATCCTGGGCCAAACAAGACTCACCCAACTTCCAACAGTGTCTAACTTCCTACATGTATATCAGTGATGCCAGACCAGGCAAAGGATCAGGCATAAGCTCTCTAATTATGTACAAAAATAATCTAGACCCAAAAGTCGTTGTCCAATGAAACTCCTCCTCAGACTCCAGTCCTAACTGGATTCTCCTAAACTTTCCAATTTACAAAGGCAAACCAGTACCAATCACTACAGCCTAGCTACTGCCCCCTACTTCCCTAAATAAGTTAAAATCACTTATCATTAACATCCTTAATAACTTTTCCAAAAATAATAACGTAATCATTGTAAGTGACTTCAAGTCTTAATAGACTGGATACTTAGAACCAGGTATTTGAATCTGGCAGTTGGCTTAGAGGATTAAGGAACTGTTTCCTGTGGTATAGAGGTGCAAGGTTTGATTCCGTCAGTCTCCATTGCCTAACTGTGTGATTCTGAGCACATTACTTAATGAGACATCTCTCCCAGGCTGAGTCTGAAAAAGGTCTATGGAGACCGGTACTCTACTCCTTCATACAAAAAAAATGATTAATTATCTGAACCCTGTTTCTTCTGATATGAGTACCTTTCTAGCAGACTTAAGTATCCTTCAACTCATAAAAGAACCAACAAGACCTAGCCAGAAGTCTTCCAAACACTCCACACTCGACTTGATTATTACAAACATACCAGTCTTCATCTCCAACATAATAATTCTGCAACCATCACTAAGCAACCACTGCCCAATCATATTTACAGTTATCAACCAATATTAAAAGCCTTCAGAAACCAGAGTAGCACAAATACAAAGTCAGAAACTTTTGCACAGCATAAAACTGGAGCCATATACTCTCCTTACATGACCCTAATACAACAGCTGTAAGCCTAACCAACTTTCTACTGCAGCTGCAAGACAAATTATGCACATCCAAAGGCTTTATAAACCCACTATAACCGAATGGCTATCCACTGAACTCAACCATCTTTTAACTCTAAGGGATGACGCATGGCAAAAATAGAAACAGACTCCACAACTGACAACTGCATCTCCCTTATAGTCTTGTGAAATCCGTCAGAAGGCACAAAAGAAATCTCGAAACAAAGAAACAAATTACCCTCTTACATTCCCCCAAATACTTTTGGAAAGATGTTAACCTGCTTACAGGAAGAAAATCTTGTTAAGATACCTTCTCTACAAGCACCATTCAATGTGGTACAGCAGGAATAAAACCTCCTTATGATACCCTGTCTGTGGTGCAGCAAAACTATCTCCAGATTTCCTTAAAGAACTTAGAAACTTCCCATCAATAAACTCCACACCTCCCACAGATCATGCATTGCCCACCCTATCACAATTCATCTCTCTCTTCCACTCCAAAAAAGTCTCTATTCCACTTGAAAATATTTACTCTGACACTCCTGGATCTGACAACATGAACTGCTGATTAATATAACAGTGCAGACAGCATATATGTCTTCGTCTCACCCATATGTATAATCTATGTCTCACACAAAACATTATGCCACAGATTTGGAAAACAATTCTAATTAAACCCCTCCCAAAACAAACCAACCCAAATACTACCTCTAACTTCCATCCTTATCCATCCTCCCAATTCTGGGCAAACTTTGTGAAATGACAGTCTACACACAACTCTCTCTCTTTATATCCAGCAGTAGCATCTGCTGTCCTCCAAATAACAGGGATTCTGGCCTGGATGAAGTACTATGACAGTACTTTAGTCCCTAATTGATGACATCCTTTAAAATTCTGATAGTGCCCTTTTTACATGTGCCATATTTATAGACCTGACAAATGCATTTGACCTCATTGGCCACTATATTTTTCAAAATAAACTAATTGAAATTGGTGTCAGTCTAGACATTGTTCCTTGGTTTAAAAACTTCCTTACTGACAGAACTTCAGAGATAAAATAGGATGTTTCCAAACAGAATCTGCACCTATTACTAAATGCGTACCACAAAGATCCATTCTTGCCCCCCCCCGTCTTCTCCATATTTATTAACAAGCTTCCTTGTGACCTCCTCTATCTCCTACTTATCCTCTGTGCTGATTATATGGTCATGGTCAAACACCAACATTCACTGCCTACTCCAGTCAGACTCACATGAACTCCACCAAAGGCTCATAAACTATAAACTACTTCTTATCCCACCAAGAACAAAACTATGCTTTATGGAACGCCACAGAAAATTCACCAAGCACCTGACTCTCTAACTATATTTGACTAAGTCCTTTCCAGAGAGACAACCTCTACCTTCAAATACCTAGGACTATGGTTTGATCAGTCACAAAACTTCCATTTCCACATAGACAAAGTGACAGCCAAAATAAACTCCCTCCTTTCTGGGCCAAAAAGAATTCCCCTTTTCTATCCCAACCAGCCAGAGCAGACATTGGCAAACGAGTTCTCCTTTCTCATCTTGAATATGGACTCCCGATTTTTACTTCTGCCTCTAACAAAAACATTGTTGCACTCCAGATTACCTTGAACAGCATCTTTTCATTCATTACCTACTCACCTGCCTGTGAGCATCACTGTATCACTTTAGACAAAGCCAAATGACTACCCATAAAACAAAGATCTAACCTACATTTTGCATTCAGATTGCTTTAACTCCACACATTTACCCCCCCTTTCAGATAAACTTAATTTAAAAAACTCCTTATACAACCTGAGGCACTACTCACAAGCCACATCAACTCCCATTATACCTAGAACCAAAATCCACAGCACTGTACATGCTGTCTCCTCTCATGCATCTACTCGTTGGCAAATTTTCACCATCAGCATTAAGGAATTCAACATATTCCAAGTTAAGAATGCAACTCAAAAAGCACTTCATCTAAGCCAAATGCTCCTGCTTCAATATAGGACATATCACATGACATATCTCCTTTCCAGGTGTCTTCTCCTCTATCAAGATTTACTCAAGATTGATCCATTTTAGAAGCTAATGTATATATTGTACATTACACTTTGCTTGATTGTACATTGTGCTGTGCTTGTTCACCACCATGTATGGACAGTTTTTCTATAAAATTATTCTGAACTGCTTTGTTATTGATTACATTTTTGTATTTTTTGTTTGTGAAATGTTTCATATTTCACCTTAATTGAGACTGATATTGGTCAGTATTGATCAGTGTAATACCCTAGTAAACAAATATAAATAAAATAAAATAAAACAAAACTGAGGAAGGCAAAACTAACTGATCAATAGCACTCATAAACAGGTCTAGACAGACCCCCAGATTCAGCAAACATCCGTACAGGAATAACTTATTCCTGCACTGAAGGGACCATTCCTGTGCAGCACAGCAGCAGGCCATGTGTATGTATGAAGGTGCGCTGCTGTGCTGTAACACATACATGGGAATGTGTATGAGCACTGCAGGTGTGTTTTAGAGCAGTGCTCTCACAATACACACACCTCCTGCACACCAGAATTGCCGTATGGCAATTTAAAAAGAGCAAGATTGCTCGTTACACCCTCAACCCGTTACAGTAAGAAATCTGGACAAAGCCATAAGGGACAACTGCTAAAAATTGCTATTACAAACTTAGAAATTTGATAGACTAACAGGTTTCACATTAGCATGAATATTGTGAAGGGCATGAAGTCAAAACTCGCACCTCTCAACCCATTAGAGTAAGAAATCTGGACAAAGCCATAAGGGAAAACTGTGAAATATTGCTATTACAAACTTAGAAATTTGACATAATAACAAGTTTTGCATTAGCTTGAATTTTCTGAAGGGTATGAAGCATAAAATGCAAATGTCTGTCAGTACTGTTAAACTGCAATCTGCAATGATGTGCCAGAGAGCCACAAGTGTATGAAAAGTGGACCAAGAATATAAAGCAAAAATCTGGACATGCTGGGAAAAGTTATATGTCATCAACATTTGCAAAGCACAGCCCTCAACAAATAAATCTTTTTTTTTTTTTCACATCTGCAGTAAAGTTTAAGTGTAGCTGCGTAGGTGTGCCCATTGCTTAGCTATGTTTAGCCCAGCTAAAATGGCACAAGAAGTTAAATAACAACAACATCCAGCACATGTAGTACTGCAATAGTGTAGCAGTTAGAGCATATACCTTGCATGTAGTCATTCACAGTTCCAGCCTCATCAAAGCCATTTCCATTTTGTATGTGAAATCACTGCAATTTTAATTTATTTGTATATTTATGTAGGAAATAACTTATATTTCTCAACCAGGGTAGTGTATTAGGCCCAGATGTTAGGTGTCAGTGTGATAAAGTTGTGAAACTCCCATATAAACACAAGTGCCCCATACAGTTTAGTCACACAAGAATAAATGTAATGAAAGCACATTGTGGGATTTCAGGGAAGGTAAACAAATTTATAATATGTCAGGAATGCTGAATCAATCCTATACAGGTGGTAGTTCATAAAATAAAACATAAGCAATGCTAAGCATTGCACAGCTATGCTGACTGGGTATACGCATTGTGTAAATATGAATGGTAAGCAATGAGTAGCCCAGCTAAGTGGATTTACCCATTGGTAAGCAGTGCTGAACCTGCCCCTTTAAGAACTGCCAACCTTAGCTAAGCAGGTTTGCCCGTAGCTTAGCTTAGCTCAACATATTCAAAACCGTCCAATCACAGCAAAGGTCAGGAAATTGGACGTATTTAAATCTCACAGGTGGGAATACAGCTCATAACTGGTTCTAGCTGCTCACTGTGGGCAGTATGGCAGTAGTTGGAGAGGGCATGTATTTTTGGGCACAGAGCTGGGGCATACAGGAGTCCAAGGTCATGGTAGTACTCCCTGTAAAAAAACATGATGTGAGACTGCTGCAGGACCAGTACCAGGGCTCCCAATACAATGTGGAAGCCTGGGTAAGTTTTGCCTATGATCTCACCAGTGCCACTGGTATCCCTTGGACTGGTGAGCAGGTCTGGCAACGCTATGCTGACTTGAAGTGGAGGAAGAGGGAGCTCTTGGAACAGTGGGTCCAAGAAGCACGACAGAGGGGTGATGTCCTAGCAGTGTGTAAGTATTCATAGCAATAACTGTTTACCAAAGTCCAGCCTGTGTATGTGATGGATAGGTATGCATAAATGTTTCTTTATCTTCATTACTGCTCCAGCTTAGCGGGTTGCAAACTAGGAAGTCGATGCCAGCAGGTTGCAAAGGCTGCATCTTGTGGCTGGTGAGTAACAATCTAGCTTGTAGTATTCATACCAAATCAACATAAAGAAGTAGAATGTCACCTGGCATTATTAAAAATGGGTATGGTATGTACTGAATAAAGCAGACAATATTGTAGTAATAGTCTCATGTAGGTCATATATTAATAAAAATGTAAGTGCCTGTCAATAAATTCAGAACCCTGGACTGGTTGTGTTTACTCTGGTATGGTATGATTTGAAATGTGTACAGGTTATGTGAAGCAACTATAGCTCTGAAAACATTAAACAATCAAGTCTCATCTGACAAAGTTAGTGCCTCTATAACACATGAGATTAACCGATATTACAAATGTCATGCACCAAGATCTGATATCTGAAGTAATGTTGTGTTAACCACTGTTTTCCACACTATACTATTTGAAAAGATATGTATAGGAATGTACGTATAAGAATGTTGTAATTACAAGGTCAGATAGTGCACAAAGAGAGAATGAGAAAGAAGTCATTCAAGAAAAACAAAGCAGTTTCTCAATAGCTCCCACTGATGAAATGCACACTTCTTATGTTTTTAGCATAAACAGCCACTGTTCGAATCCCGGGAGTGGTAGTAAGCTGTCTGCATAATTTCAACTAGGATTTTGTGAAAATGTGTAGAAACAGTCAGGTAGCATTAGCAAACATGCCCTCCACAGGTCTTCTAGGTTAGAGAATGTATAAAGTAGCTATAAGAAGGCTGTAGTTATATTGTGTCCAACACCCTTGGTCTACCTCCAAGGCTGGAAATGACAGCAAGATAAGTACATACACCAAGTGGTCTCCCCCAAGAAATATTCAAAAGTGCCATGCTGTCACAGCTAATGGTCCCTGCTAACAACAGCCAGGGTGACTGATAGAAATCAAGGCAGAGTGTGTCAGTAGCACACACACACACACACACACACACACACACACACACACACACACACACACACACACACACATAGTATGGGTGCACATATGTAACCCTGACTATGGGAATATGGGTAGAAAAAGTCATGTAGTATTAACCAATATTCCCTCCACAGGTAAGAGAAAGTATAAAGTAGCTATAAGAAGGGTGTAATTATACTGTGTAAAAACATACTGCTGCCCAACCCAAGGCCATAGTTGTAATAATACCTGTAGAGTAATGAGTAGAGCAATGATCATTAAAGTTGTGACCACTGCAAGAATCAACATTTATTAACTGACATCTCTCTCTCTTCCCCACCTTATCTTCACCAATAATCTAAACACATAAATAAATAGGTATGTTTTCCACCAAACCTACTGTTGGGACATGTGTCCTGTTGTTCTACAAATGTTGAAATTTATTCCAATTTATGTTCCCTGTTCAAATACTATCATTGGTGGCCTGCTGCTATCCATGTAACCTGCATGCCGGTGTAATGCCCACTGTGGTTCCATATATGCATGTGTTCTGTTTGATATGCAAATGTTCTAAATCTGTTATTTTGGGTTAATGGGAATACCTATGCATGCTTTTATAACTAATCCCAGAATGTGTTTACCATTACTAACTAACATATGTTTTAAAACTGTAACACCATAGCACATCAGAGAAGGCTTAGCCAAGTGGATCCATCTATCCCGCCTCACCTGGCTGTGGCACCAGGCTCCAGCATGCCTGGGACCCACCCCAGGACCTCTTTGTCTGCTGGCCCTGCACCACCTTCAGGTAGAACCACCTCAGGAGATGGGCACAGGGGGGGATAGGATCCTGTCACCTGAAGCCAGGTCTGGGGACTTGTGCATAGTGAGGTCTGCAAGGAATTTGGAGATGTGATACTCCAGCTTGAGGGCTGCATGACACAATTAGAGGGTCAGCCTGCCCCTCCTGATCAGTCTGTAGCACACCCACCTTCAGGGCTATGAAGCTGCAGTGGTGACTGCCTATGGATAGGGACCTCAGTCCCACTGTACCCATTTAGGGACTCGTGGGCTTTCAATTACCAAACACCCCTCCCCGTCCAAGGTGTTTATGCCCACATGTGTCATATACCACTCCTGTATGCTGTCTTGTCTGTCTTCCTACCCAACTTACCTACCCAAATATGCCTACTGTCCTTTCCCAACATCCCGCTCTCACATTAAAAAATAAAAAGAAAAAAAAGGGCAATCTCTTCCCAAAAAACAATTTTTGCCACATACATAGCTGTCCATTTCGCACATGTATCCACTGGACACATGTAATCTTGTCTAATTGGTTTCACAACACATTATTGTTGTCATCACCCCTCTCTCTCAGGGGTTTGAGTGCCCAAATGTACCTCCAAATTCCGTATATATGTGCGGCTTTTGCTGTAGAAGAAATGGACAGCTATGGACCTTTCCTACATCCATCCTGCACATCCCTAGCTAGCTTTCATATTGTTTTACCCTCTTTGTGCCCCCCTTTTCACCACTTTCCTATCATGCTTTTTTTCTTTTCTTATAAAGAAATTAGCATAAGGGTAACCGGGAGTAAGCAGTAGTAAGTGGGAATAAGCCTGTTTGCATGGTGCAAAATGATGACTACACAGATTAAGCACTTTTTTAGGGCTGTGTGTAGGCATAGTTGACCGGAAGTTAGTATTGCTTACCACAACGCAAACCAGAACAAACCCACTTACAACTGCTTAAAAATGCCTTAATCACACTGTATCCGACAGCCCTTGTTCTGCTCTGAAACAAAATAATCAGCCCTTACAAGACTTGAACTGAGGACCCTGCACACCATAATCACAGCAAGTTACTACTAAGCCATCTGAGCTACATATATCTGATGTTTATTCAAACATAACATACAGCACAGTCATTCAACAGTAGGTAAAATGTATATATATATAAAAAAAACACTGCTGATTTTCTTAACCCTTTTCATTTCAGAAAGTCTACTTTTCAGCCATCATACCACCCTCATGTTAAACTGTTTGAAGATTTAGTTTTACATGTATTACATATGGGACAAAACTCTATATTTAGGGAGTTTGGTGATAATTTAACTAAACAAGAAAGACAGGCACTAGCATGGCTCAAAAATAATTATGACATAATAATAGTTAATGCTGACAAAGGGGAAGTGGTAGTTATTGACAGAAGCTCACAAACAATTGAGGGATGTTAGATTTTATTATAAATTACCATTGGATCCTGCTATGTATTTTAAGGAAAAGATTGATGAATTTTTGTACACTGCAGTAAAAATGGAGATATATCTGATTCTCTGTATAAACAACTGACAGTGGACAATCCAAAACATCAGAGCTTGTATATCCTCCCCAAAATTCATAAAACCATAAATAACCCCCCTGGAAGACCCATCATTTCAGGACATGGGTCTTTGATGGAACCCCTGTCTGTTTATTTGGAACAACAACTAAAACCATTATTGGTACTTGTTAGAGCTAGGCTTAAGGATTCTAGCAACTTTTTGTGTCTCATGGATGATTTACAAGTTGACCCTGATTGTTTTCTTTGTGCACTTGATGTGCAATCACTATATACCAATATTCCGCATCATGGTGGTATATCAGCTCTCAGATATTGGCTTACATCTTATGGGAAATATACCCAAACCCACATTGAATTCCTGATTGGTTTGGCTACGATGGTATTAGAATATAATGTCTTTTATTTTTGTGGTGACTGCTACTTGCAAATGAGAGGAACTGCTATGGTCACTACATTTGCACCCATCTATGCAGACCTTTATATGGGGTATCTTGAGTGGCAACTAATATATCCAGATAAAAATATTTTTAAGAAGGATTTGGTGATGTGGCGTCACTATTTGGATGATTGCTGAGGTGTTTGGTCTGGAAATTTGGAAACCTGGAAGGATTTTGTAAAATATCTTAACTCTAATGATTTTGGGTTAAACTTTACCGATAGGATAGAGATGAATAAAATTGATTATTTGGATGTACAATTACTAAAGCGACAGATGGCACTATTAATACTGGCCTCTTTCATAAACAGTTTACTAAGAATGTTATATTGGAGGCGAGTAGTTACCATCCTAAACATCACTCATAATATACAGAAGTCGAAGTTCTGTAGACTTAGACGTATATGTAATGTACAAGAACAAGAAGATTACAATAACATGAGATTAACCGATATTACAAATGTCATGCACCAAGATCTGATATCTGAAGTAATGTTGTGTTAACCACTGTTTTCGGGAGTGGTAGTAAGCTGTGAAACAATAACAAGAGTGATAGATTTATTAGAAGAGGCTATGATAAACGTAACATCCAAATACAAAAATCGATGGCTTTAAATTATTCCAGTAATGAATTTTTGAAACATACTAATGATCATCTAGATCTAGATGAATCAAGCATACATAACGCAAGGCCTAATCAAAATGTTAGATTTATTGTTAATTATGGAACAATTTTTTTTAAGATACGCAATGTTATAGATAATCATTGGGAAGTGCTCAAATTGGATCCTTTTTTTGATCAACTTCTTGATTCTAGATGTGCCTATAGTTATAGACGGGGTAAGTACCTTTGGGAATTTTTGTCATGGTTCAAACAGATTGACTGGCCTAAGGATGGAATACTTAGAGATTTACCAACAGGTTCTTATGCCTGTGGCAATTGTGTATATTGTAAGGTGATGTCACGAACCAAATCCTTTACCTCAGTGAATACTTCTAAAGTTTTGATATTAAACATCTTATTACATGTCGCAGAGAATGGGTGATATATATATATAGCAGTATGCCAATGTGGTGCTTTCTACACTGGACAGACTTCTAGAAGTCTAAAGAGCAGGATTGCTTTACATCTGAGTGACATTAATTGTAAATGCTCAAGAAGTGCTCTATACAAACATTTATGCAACCATAACACTGCCTCATTTCTCTTTGTAGGTATTGATGCAATAAAGGGTAGTAGATTATCTGACTTAACTAAACATGAGATTTTGGATAAAAAAGAAAGAATGTGGATGATTAAATTGGGGGCTTTATATAAACCTGGCCATAATGACCATTGGTAATCAATTTTTTCCTTCTTTACTGATTCTATCCTTTCTTAAAAAAGCTTTTCACTCTATATTCAATAATAATATTGTTATATTTAACATGTGTATATATAGTTGTATAAAATATATATTTTTTGGTATCTATTTATGTATATTTTTAGTTAACATTCAAAAATATTTTTTCTTTATAATAGAAGTATGATAATATATTACATATGGTGATGTTAATTATATTTTCATATATATATTTTTACTTGTTTTTTGGTCCTCTGTTTAATATATTTTATTTATAGAAATATATGAAATTATCTTAGGCAATTTTTATTATAAAAACACTGGTTGGGTGATGCCTGCTTGTAGGGGGGCGAAATTGGTCACCGATCTGTTTTTTCAGTTGAGCCAAATGGCTGCTTGATGGAGCTACCTGAATGTTTGTTCTGTCTTACATTAAAAGTACTTATGCCTATTTAAAGTGCTTTTGGGTCCGAATTTTTTCATTTGATATTGGATTCACTATTTTTTGTGACTTGGAGTGCTGGAATTTCTCATTTTGGATTTTAATAAATATATATCTATATATCTATATCTATCTATCTATCTATATATATATATATATATATATATATATATATATCTATATATATATATATATATATATATATATATATATATCTATATATATATATATATATATATATATATATATATATATACACACACACACACACACACACACACACACACACACACACACACACACACACACACACACACACACACTCACACACACACAAACACATATATAGGAAACTGATGTGGAATAAGGTGACATCCCAAGACTGGAGAAAATCCCTTATCAGCCTCAACAAAAGGTTGAGATCCCTCATCAAATCCTCTAAAGCTAGCTATGAAAACAGAATTGCAGCAGATAATAAAGACTGCAACAAGGCCTTCCATAGTTATGTAAAGAATCTCCATGGCAATACCCAGATTTGCTCTGAGCTACTGCACAATGGTACCTCCTATACGGAGCCAACAGATATTGCCAACATACTGGCTGACAGATTCAGTGCTAACTTTACCCCTCTCACACCTCCAAAGTACCAATCACAATACCAGTAGAATGCCAGGCACCCTGTATTACTGCTGCAAAGGTTAAAACTGTACTGTCCAAAGCCAAGAATACAGTTTCTGTGGGACCAGACAATATCCCTGACCGTATTCAACATGAACTACAGAGTGAACTGGCACCTCAACTGTGTGCCCAGATCAATCACAGCCTCACCTCAGGGTTTGTCCCTACTGAATGGCACACTGCAACAGTCATTCCTCTCCACAAAGGAGGAGTGACTACAGACCCTGGGAATTATTGCCCCATTAGCCTGATGAGTCTGATATGCAAAGCTGTGGAACGCATCATCATGAACCTAATAAACAAGGATATAGGGAATCTCCAAAATCTGCATCCTACACAGTTTGGTTTTGTGAAGGGTAGATCATGCCTGCTCAACTTGGTCGACTTCTTTGAGTCAGTCACCAGAGATGTGCATGAAGGTAAGGTGGTTCATACAGCCTACCTTGATCTGGCCAAGGCCTTTCATACCATTCTCCACTCGGGAATCATAGAAAAACACACTAAGCTGGGCATCAACCTCAATATCACTAGGTGGGTTGCAAACTGGCTCACAGATAGAACCCAGAGTGTGAAAATAGCTGACTCCAAGTCAGACTGCTGACCAGTCACGAATGGAGTCCCACAGGTTTCAGTCTTGGGTCGTCTCCTGTTTGGTATCTAATTCTCTGAAATCCAGGCCAACATAAAGGGACTCTGTCTGACAACGTTCGCAGACAATTGCAAGTTGAGAGCTATTATTAACTCCCCAAGTGATGATGACATCC
>NC_056742.1:422405649-422415649 GCF_019279795.1 Protopterus annectens
TGGTTATAACATCATACGCCTGGACCGTGTTAAAAAGAAAGGTGGTGGAGTAGCTGTACTATTCAAATCTGGCCTTGAAATAACCAACTTTAAACTTAAACCTCCCCAAGACCCTAATGCTGAAATACTTATTACCAAATTTCAACTAAACCCAGCTAAATCTATCTATATTATTACTATCTATGTTCCCCCAGGAAACAACATCACTACCATAGAAAGCATACTTTCCTGGTTATCTCTAAACCTCCCCCAAGAAACCATAATCCTAGGTGACTTTAATATAGACTGGAACTCTTGCAATAATAAATGCCCCACAAACCATATTAATCTCCACGGGTTCACCCAAACTATTACCTCCCCTACTAGACTGAATAAACATACCAAAAAAGAAAGCACCTTAGATTGGATACTTATTAATAGTCAACCACAAAATTATGAAACCGGAACCCTCCCTGACAACATAAGCGACCACTCCCTAACCTACATCATCCGACTAAAGACCAACCCACCCTTTCAACCCATATATAGGGACATTAGAACCAAGAAAAACTTTAACTCAGAATTATTCCTTACTGAACTGAAAACATGTAATTGGTCCCCACTAAAACACCTTTCCCTTGATGAAGCTGTTGATTACTTCAATAATAATTTTCTTGACATACTCAACCATCATGCTCCTACCCGCTCTATTAGAATTAGAACTAAAGCTGCTCCATGGCTTACTAGGGAAACCAAACAAAAAATCCATCTCAGAAATAAATGCTGGAATAAATCACGCTTAACTAAAACCATACTGACATCCAAAACTTTAAACAACTGAGAAACGAGACAAAAAAAGCCATAGTGACTGACAAAAAAAACTACTATTTACAATTTCAACATACCCACCATAATAAACCCCAAAAATTCTGGTCAAGTATTAATCAACTATTACACCCAAGTCAATCACTCACACCTAACCCTCAAGGCACTGACAAAGACAATCCCGAACAAACTGCAAACACCTTCAATACTTTCTTTGTCAAAGCAATTCAAGATCTTGCTTGTCAACTCTCTCCCCACGACATAACATCCATTTCTAACTATAACACACCTCCAGCTTTTCTCTTCCAACCTGTCCCCACATCATTTATTCTCACCCTTCTCCAAAAACTGAAACCATGTACTCCTTCTGCTGACCAACTACCATCTGAATATCTACAGATAGCAGCCAAATCTATTGCATACCCCATCTCTATCCTCATTAATAGAACCATCACTGAAGGATATATCCCTAAACTCTGGAAAGTCTCTCACATTATTCCCCTACACAAAGGAGGAGACTCCACTGAATTCTCTAACTATCGTCCCATAGCCCTACTATCCCTCTATCTAAGATCATGGAAAGATGTATACATAGGCAATTGCTAGACCACCTTCTCCATAACAACTTACTTTCCAACACCCAACATGGCTTCCGACCCTCCCATAGCACTACTACTGCCCTCCTCTCCTTTATTGACAGCATAAATAACAACCGGAACCTTAACATGCTCTCCTCTGCTCTTTTCATAGACCTATCCAAAGCTTTCGACATGGTAAATCACACTATTCTCATTAACATTCTTAAATCTCTATCTCTCAACACACTCTCCATTAAATGGT
The DNA here is from genome assembly GCF_019279795.1 of Protopterus annectens. Taxonomy (NCBI): domain Eukaryota; kingdom Metazoa; phylum Chordata; order Ceratodontiformes; family Protopteridae; genus Protopterus; species Protopterus annectens. The sequence goes on from NC_056742.1 coordinate 422,407,294, forward strand.
TCCATTCCTACTTAAATAACAGACATCAAGCTGTGCTATGGAAAAACACTCTCTCTACTCAGCTACCAGTTAACATTGGAGTTCCTCAAGGCTCCATACTGGGCCCTCTTCTGTTCTCTATATTCATTAATGATCTACACCAAGTAATTCCCCAAGCCACATGCATCCAATACCCAGATGACTCTACACTAATATGCACTGCATCATCTGTATCTCATCTTCACTCCCTATCTCAAGACACATTTAACTCTGTAGAACTATGGTTTACAAAACGCTACCTCTTACTAAACCCCAAAAAAACCAAACTTCTCCTTTTCACACCTACCAGTAAATCTCCACCTATAGACTTCTCTCTATCATCTCATGACGGTACACTAATAACCCAAGATCAAACTACCAAACTGCTAGGTATCACCATAGATAATAACCTAAACTTTGAGGCCCATATCAACAACATTCTGAAAACTACCAATAAAAAAATAGGCTCTCTCTTTAGGATCAAATCCTTCCTTACTCCTACAACTAGAATTACCATTGCCCACACTCACCTTATGTCCACCCTTCTTTATGCTTCACCCATATTTACCAATCTGTCAAAAAATAACCTTAAAAAACTAGAAAACTCATTTAATAACATAGCCAGATTTGCCACAGGCAGCCCTTACAGAACTCATCACTGTATTAATCTTAAGCTCCTTGGATGGCTTGAACTTCAGCAGCATCTGAAATATAATCAACTTACCATCATCCACAAAATTCTGTATCAACCTGAAAGAACACCCATCCTAACAAATCTTATCCACCCCTATGTAAACCTTAAATCCCTAAGATCATCACAAAATACTCTTATACACATCAACAAATCAAACAATAGAGCGGAGACTCTCTATTTTCTGTTTCCATTGGAAAAACATGGAATCAACTTCCATCTGAACTGACCACAATTCCCTCAATTACTCTATTTAAAAATAGGCTTAAACTCCACCTAAAAACACACTGGATGTGCCCCTGTTCTAAACCAGACTGACCAACCTATCTACTGTTGACTTACTCATCTAAAATTTCTCATCTCTGAACCTACTCTTTCACTAACTTATCTTATCCATATTTCTTTATTTCTATTTTTTTTCTAGATACTACCATGCTTCCTCTCCTCACACTCCATACTAGTACTACATCTTTTAAACTGACTCATATCACTACTACACACTTTACCTAACAACCCCTCCATATATTTTCATTATCTTCCTCTATTATCTATATCAACACTTTTACTAACTTCTTTCCTGCAACTAATACTCTTTAGCAACACATAAATGTACCTTCTTATTAACTATTCTAAGCCTATTAAAATTATATGTTACCTTCATTATGTACTCATAAGTGACAGACTCCCTGTTAGTAAATGTATAAAATGTATAAATATGTTTTTTTTTTTTTTTTTCTCTTCTATTTTGTTGTTTATGTTAACATTGTTTAAACTGTGTGGAGTTTTTCTCCCCGGGCCTCTACTGAAAATGGACATATATCCAGCTAGACTAGCCCGGTCAACAAATGTAAAATAAAATAAATAAAATAAAATAAATAAATATATATATATATATATATATATATATATATATATATATATATATATATATATATATATATATACATATACATATATACATATATATGCATACATATATATATATATATATATATATATATATATATATATATATATACATATATATATATATATATATATATCAAACAGCCCCTCGGATTCTGCAAGCCCTGCATGGCACGCAGGACTAGTGCAGGAGCTCTAGCAGGCAATATGTCTGCCGTGCAATACAGGAATAACCTGTAGGGGCATGCACAAGTGTTCCTGCACTAGTCCTGCATGGACTCAGCCCCTCTATGCAAATTACCCCATTTGCAGGAGACATCCATGCAAATTAGATGAATTTGCGATCCAGGAAGCTAGAAACTGGCCGTGCAGGACTAGTGTAATCTGCAGAAATGTACTCTGCCAGTAACGGAGTACATTTGTGCAAATTACAAACAGAGCCATGATAGCTCCAAATAAAGGGTGGATATCATGTATATAGCATGCCAATGACGAAATATAAGGCCATTGGCATGGAAAACACTTGCAAAAAAAAAAAAACTTTTTTTTTTACCCGATCTCAGCTCTTTAAGTGTAGGGTAGCGGCGCACAAACGTGATCGGGGGAAAATAAGAAAAAAATACCTTAAATAAGCATTCTAACCAAAATCACTATTCTGCCATTATACTCAATGGCAGACAGAGGACAACATGGCCAGTGAATAGTGGTTGCTTGGGGGAGGCTCAGTGTGGGATATGTAGCTATGCATTAGCAGGGAATCCTATGCAAATGAGAGGAAATATAGTGAATCCCAGATTTCCCCTGCATGCTAGGCAGCTCCCAACAGGGATAGCTTGGTACAAGCCTAGGAGTTAGCTGACATCATAGGCTTTTGTGTCAGGAATAAGCCTAGTGGCTCGGGTTTGCTCCTAGCTTAGCACGGCTAAGCAAGGGGGTGTGTCTGAGGCTACCTAGCACTCTTTACATTGCCCAAGTGGGTGTGCGCACCACGCACTGGGTTTTAAAGGAAAAAAAAAAAGGTAAACCAGGAAATAGCAGCTCTGTGCACATTTGAGCACTGTATTTGCACTGCGTGCCCCCCAGACTTAAACAGGAAGGCAATAGGAATGGAAAACAGCAATAGGAAGGCAATCTAGGAGAACTAGCATAGCTGCCAGGTGAAATGTATCAGAATCAGCCCATTACAAAATCAGCAGACCAGCCCAGCCCAGAACACTAACTACTATAAACCATGCAAACACCTTTCCCTTTGTTTTTTCCCATACTCTACACCACTGGTATATACAAGCGAGGAAGTTTTAACAAACAAAACAACAAAATTATAGGGGCTGCAATAGCTAGCATACAACAACATGTGGAAGAGTCTGAGGGTGGTGAGGATGTGAATGCTGTCAACCCACAGTGAGGAGATGGAGAAGAGTGTACAGACCCAGGGTAACCTACCAAAGGCTACATGAGCTGGAGATAGTGGAGCGCTATAGGGTGGACAGGGACCTCTTACAGCAAATTGTTGAGCTGTGCCAGCCACACCTGACACACAGAACTAAGAGAGGGGAACCCATCCCATTGAATACCAAGGTATGCGTAGGCCTAAGAATACTAGCTACAGGTACCTTTCAAAAGCCAAATGGGGATATGATGGGGATCTCACCGGCATCAGCATTCAGGGTACTCCACCAGTTCCTGGATGCCATGTCAGCACATGCCAGTGAGCATGTATATTTCCCCAACACTCATGAGGTGTTGGCCAGCAATATGCAACTGTTCAGCAAATAGCAAAATACCCTGAGGTAATGGGTGCTATAAACTGGATGCACATATGCATCAAAGCACCACCCGATCAGCTGGGCAGGGTCTACATCAACCGCAAGGGCTTCCCCTCCATCAACTGCCAGGTCGTGTGCGATGCCTAGGGCATAATAATAAATGTGCGTGCTGGCTGCCCTGGAAGCTATCACAATTCCTACATCTGGCATCAGACACAGCTGTACAAGAGATTTGCCAATGGGGACATCCCTTACAGTCACCTAGTGGGGGATGCTGGTTACACACTGGAGCTGTGGCTGATGACACCCATCAGAAATGCACACACACCCGAGCAAGAACTCCATAATGAGGCACATGCACAGACCAGAATTATAATAGAGCATGTGTTTGGGTTGCTCAAGTTACAGTTCTGGTGCCTGGACACATCCGGTGGAACCTTGCAGTACTCACCAGCTACATGTACCCAAATTGTCATCGTATGTGCCATGCTACACAATATGAGCCTGCAGAAACAGCTGCAGCAGGAACAGCACGGGGCAGGGCCACTCAGCCTCCCCATCATTGCCAAGGCCTGCACAGGCATAGAGTGACTTGGAGGAACAACCTGAGCCTGCCCCAGTAGGCAGAAGAAGGCATGCCCAGTATGCCCTGGCCTTGGCAAAGAGGCAATGCATAGCACATACACTGACACAGGAGGGACCTTGGGAATGACACCTCTCTCTGCCTCGCAAATACAGTAAAAGGGATGCCAAACATGACACTACCTATGCTCAACCATCAAGGAAGTAGTCATCATATAAGTAGCCATATACCTGTGGAATATAACCCTGCGTGTGTCCGCATGTGGTGTGTCAACCTCTAGATGAATGGGCTATGGCCCATGCACACACACTGCCCTCCCCATAGCCCTACTATGACAAGCCTGCTGAGGTCATCCACTTTGAATTACACCTTTGGGAAATGTGTAGCCCAGTAATCTCTGTCTTGCATCCTGCAACTGTGTGCTGCTGTAGTATGATAAACTAGTTAGGAAGGAGTTCTAATCCCAGACATGGCAACTGCATGTGTGTGTGTGTGTGTGTGTGTGTGTGTGTGTGTGTGTGTGTGTGTGTGTGTGTGTGTGTGTGTGAGAGTGTGTGTGTGTGCATGTGTGCCTGTGTGTCTGTGTGTGTCTCTGTCTCTGTAGGGAGCAATGCTTTTTAGGCTAGTCACACTCACTACAATTCAAATGCCATACTTTGGCAATGCTGCTAATGTCATTCACTGTGACATACACCTTTGGGAAAGGTGTAGACTAGTAATCCATGTGGCGTGTCCTATAACTGCGTACTGCTGTAGTGTGATAAACTAGCTGGATAGGAGTTCTCATCATTGACATGGCAACTCTGTGTGTGTGTGTGTGTGTGTGTGTGTGTGTGTGTGTGTGTGTGTGTGTGTGTGTGTGTCTGTGTAGAGTGCAATGCTTTTTAGGCAAGTCACACTCACTACAATTCAAATGCCCTACTTTGGCAAGGTTGCTGATGTCATTCACTGTGAAATACACCTTTGGGAAAGATGTAGCCCAGTAATCTCTCTGGAGTGTTCTATGACTGTGTACTGCTGTAGTGTGATAAACTAGTTAGGTAGGAGTTCAAATCCCAGACATGGCAAGTGTGTGTATGTTTCTGTCTGTGTAGAGAGCAATGCTTTTTAGGCTAGTCACACTCACTACAATTCAAATGTCCTACTTAGCAAGGCTGCTGATGTCATTCACTGTGAAATACACCTTTGGGAAAATTGTAGCCCAGTAATCTCCACAGTGCATCCTATAACTGTGTAATGATGTAGTGTGTGATAAAGTAGTTAGATATGAGTTCTAATCCCAGTCCTGGTAACTGTGTCTGTGTGTGCATGTGAGTGTGTGTGTGTGTGTGTGTGTGTGTGTGTGTGTGTGTGTGTGTGTGTGTGTGTGTGCGTGCGTGTGTGTCCCTGTTTGTGTAAAGAGCAATGCTTTTATTCTAGTTGCACTCACTACAATTCAAATGCCCTACTCTGGCAAGGCTGCTGATGTCATTCACTGTGGAATACACCTTTGCGGAAGGAGAACTTCACTAATCTCTGTTGCGTGTCCTATAACAGCATAATGCTGTAGTGTGATATAGAACTCTGGTAGGGTTTCTATTCCCACACATAGCAATTTTGGATGTATTTGTGTGTGTTTCTATGTCTGTGTAGGGAGAAAAGCTTTTTAGGCTAGTCACACTCACTACAATTCAAATGTCCTACTTTGGCAATCCTGCTGATGTCATTCACTGTGAAATACAACTTTCGGGAAAGAGTACTCCAGTAATCTTCATGGCATGTCCTATAACTACGTAGTGCTGTAGTGTAAGATGCTAATTAGGTAGGAGTTCTAATCCCAGACATGGCAAATCTGTGTGTCTGTGTCATTTGTATCCTGTGTGGAGGTGGCTGTGAGTGTGTAACAACTGGACTCATTGTGGAGTAGGTTTGGCAAATTGCTCATATGGTGGCCCTAGTAAATGTCACAATGTCCACCATACTGGGATAACAAAGGTGAAATAGCTGAGAGGCTGGGGTACAAATCCATACCCCTACATGTGACATCAAGGCCAGGTGAATAAAGTTAGCAACCCATGTATTACCCAGAGAACACTCTGAACCCATGTCTCATGCACACACACACACACACACACACACACACACACACACACACACACACACACACACACACACTTGCCTAGGCAACAACCTCTGTGTTGGTAGTATCCTGTATATTGCCCACTGATAGTAATCATTGTGTGATTGCAGTGGGCTACAGAGGGCATGGCCCTGTCCATCAGTCCAATAGGCATGTACATGCAGTCAGTGCACCTTCCCTATGTTTCCCACTGGACACCTGCAACACCTTTCGTGCCATCAAATGTGACCCACAAATGACCACCATGCCTGAAACACATGCCCTGTATGACCAGATGCAACTGACACCAGGGAATACCTCTATCATGCTATCAGTGTAGGTGCAGGGTCAACCTGCTGTCCATTAACAGTTCTCACCCCATGAGGCCAGGACTGGCACATCTGATGATAATAATCTGTGTACACAACATGGGCCAGACACCCCAGGTACAGTTCCACATGTCACTGTACATGCATGTGGGAGGTGTGCACATCCCAGACACCATCCATGTCATGGGCTAAGGAACACATACATGGAAAGCAATGCACAGCAATGGCCACATGACTGGATGGGGAATACAATACCCACCTGTGTGGGCAAATCCAGACACTATACCCCTGAGGCACACTGCAGACCATTGTCATATGGCCTGATGCCAAGGTATACCCATCACCTAGCCTTGTATAGCCATCTGTCACAGTCGACCACTACACATCCATGAATCAATGCACCCATGCATGTCAGTACTGGAACCCTGTGTCTGTGTGTGTGGTGTATGATGCCTATGACCACATTCATACTCACTACAACTCCCATTGGCATACTGAAGCATGCTGTCATATGTCAGACACCTCCACATACCCTTTGCCTATATAACCTCTATATAACCCCTGTGGTGCATGTGATACTTGCACTGTACTGTGTTGTGGCAATCTAACTAGAGATGAGTTGTATTCCTAACCCTGCCAGTGTGTCAATGTATGCGGGTCCCTGTGAGAGTGTTGCTGTGTTGACGCTGACACCTGTTCATGTGGACAGGCACGTGTACTGCACCTACGGTATAGCTACTATATCACTGTTGCCGATGTCACTCACCATCACATATACATTTGGAGGACTCCTCAACATGTAAACTATGTGGTGCATCCAATAACTGTATAGACATGTGATAGCAATATATAGTCAGTTATGGGTTTGAAACCCCATACTGGTAGGTGTGTGGCACAAACATGCTTAGGTTTTACTCTCACACCCCCTCCCGACTTACTTTGTCTCTGCCTGTTTCTCTCACTCCCTCTCTGGTGGATGTGGAGAAGTACACCTGCTTTGCTTAGGTAGCAGCTTGTGTTTTGTAAGTGATGCTCATGGTCCGCTGATGGCCTCTGCATGAATTGCTGTCCCCCTCTACCTGATTGCATGCGGAACAGCTGTGGTAACATTCCCATAGCCAATTGCATGGAAACACACTCCATTATCTATGAACATCATGTTGGTGTTGGGCCTTTACATTCACTGTGAGCAGGACCTAAATTTGGTGTTTGGCAAACAGCATCACAGATGGTATTGGGATTTACCTCTAACAACATACACTGTGGAAACAGGCCAACAGACAGGAGGGGGATGTGCCAGATATGACTACAGAATGTAAGTGCTGCTATACTGAGTTTGGAGTAATGTTGGTTTAACAGGGTGTGTGTGAATATGGCTGCCCTACATGTTTTAATACCTGTCATGTCAGTGCTATGTTTATGAGGAAACCCCCATCTGTAGGGTCATCTGCAGACAGGGCAGTGTGTGGTGCCTTTTGTTTCCTGTGTTCCACAGAGCACCTATCTGTGAACTGCAGAAGGCAGTGTGAGGATTGAAGTCAGTAGATGGTGACAGCCGTGAGAGTTACTGACTTCATATCCCTCATAGGACATATGTTGCAACCAACCATGTTATAATAGTAAATATATGAGGTTATCACAGCAACATGTTAATATGGGCCCTGTGTTTGTGCCTCCAGGCACAACTCTGTCAACCTGTGTACATATGTCATGCAGTAAGAGGTGCATATGTCCTGTACACCATATTTATTGACATCATATCTGATAACAAGCCAGTGAGATAACAAACTGCTACACATGTTTTTAATAGTAGGGATTATATTTGATGACATAACTGGATATTCTGTGGTTGTGTGTACAGTACTGAGGTCTGTGTACTTATGGTGATTGTCGACAGTGTGTGTATTGTTAATATGTACCTTGGCCTGTGTACAGACTGTGGTAGATGTCATTGTTCTTGGTCCT